>NW_015152011.1:11634-12203 GCF_000732505.1 Cyprinodon variegatus | reverse complement strand
TTTTTTATAAACATGCTACAATAATAATTAAGTTCAGTTGTGATGTTTGCATAAAGAACTGTTTTCCTGCCGCATTCATCCGTGCAGCTCAGACATCTTTTTTCACTAATGTTATTCTACAAGTATCACCTCCTTTTTAGTCACACATTTTTTAATTTGCCCCCGACTTTCCGATATACTAGACATAAAACTTTGGCCAAATTGAGTTTCTGGTATTAAAAATCGTTTTATGCTTTGTTGATTTACATTTGTGGATCTTTCACCGATTAATTTTTTGTAGTTCAATCATTAAGCCCTTCACACAGATTGTTTCAAATGTACATTAAACCCTTTGTTTTACACAGACAGCCAAGATAACATGTGCATTTCCCCAGTGCCAGTTACTACATTCAGTGTGGACCTAGGAAGCCTTTGGCAGGCTCTAGTTTTCGTTATAACTGGTTCCTGTATGTTGTTATTGACTGTTATAAATGTGTTTAAAATCTTGTAATATACCTATATTTCTATCTATTTTTTAACTAAATAAAAGTTTAGACATTTTTATTTGGCGACAACTTAAAAGCAAAAAA
>NW_015152011.1:4134-11347 GCF_000732505.1 Cyprinodon variegatus | reverse complement strand
TAAAATAGAATATGCAGATTGCTGAAGTACACTAGCAAATTACTTTGCAAATTTTATCAAGATTTGCTCTGCCTTCCTACGTAAAAAAAAATGCACCAAACCTTCTGGACATCAGGCCTGGGGCTTTTCCTCCTTTTTAAACCTAGAACGGGAGTTGCTTATTTGGCCATTTCATTGTTACTCATTGCATGCATACACAGGATTGCACCACAGACCATGTAGTCTTGAAATGGTAAATACTCAAACGATGAGTTTTACTAACAAATTGAACAAAAATAAAAGAGTAAAACATAGAAATTGTATTAGTAAGCCAACAAGATGGCAAAGAATTAATCTAAAAGTCTTTTTATGTGACCAGAACTTCCTTACCCCAGTAGCTGTAAGGCTGAATCAAACTAGCATAAAAGGTGTGTCATATTTTTTTACCATTTTATTGCAGATTTTCTGTGGTCTGATCCCACGGAGAACCTGCAGCACCCGGACCAGAACATAAGTCTGAAACTAATCTAGATTGTTTTGTTTAACTGTGTGGAACATTGGAGTGTTAATGATAAAATGCTCTCAGCATGAATCAGAGTCCAGCTGAGGCAGAAAATTAAACCCGGACAAGTTTAGTGCTGCGCTCAGGTCCAAACCTTCCACCTAAACAAGATGACATAACATTAAAATGAATCTCCCACTGGGACATGAATAAAGATCTGAACCTAAACGAGCGGCTTCCAGCAGTAAATGAGTGGCTTCGTCCTGCAGCAGCTAACAGCCATAGAAACTCAATAGATGCTTCTGAACCAGAGGCTAGATTGAGGCTTTAAGCCAGAGAAGCAGGACAAATAAGGCCGACCTAAACAGAAGACTTCCTCTGAACGTCTCCACAGATCCGATTTGTGGCTGCAGCACATTAGGATAATTGAGCCCCACATATCAGGACAGAAAGCCCCTCAGGGAACAGCTTTCCCTTCTTCTCCAACTCTGTTAACAGGCAGTTCAAACAAAGGTTACTCTACTGATTACTCCTCTGAGCCTCCGGTTTAAATTACGTTCCAGGATCTCTTTACATGTTCCACAGCTCATTCATTCCTGGTTCCACTGTCACACAGGAACCTACAGCTGCTGTAATGACTCCCTCTGTAACGTGGAGAGCCACGCAGTGTGAAATACACAGCCAGGAGTTATGAGGACGGAGGGTTGGAGCAATAATGATAGACCTAATCTGGAGCAGTGCGGGCTGTTAAGGTGAATTATTTAGTGTGAAAGAGCAAAGACTCAGTTCTGAATTCGGATGATGTGTAGAATCATCCAGCAACTGACATAATGAAAGGCTGACATGTGGGGAGATACAAGGAGACTAACTGAGACAAAATAAGATAACGATAGAAAACAATGATGTGATGAATGGATGGAAACATCCAGTAGCTTTTGCATGATTAAATTGCAATCCTGATCTGACATATCTAATAATTAACTCATGTCTTAAAGCTCCTATATCATGGTAAATCAAATTTTTAATGCACAAAGTGATATTTTGTTTGATTATTCTCAAGTAATCATTATGAGTTTTGCTGTCTGTGCAACAGTCCCACCCTCACCTGTGAAAATGAGGCATTGGAGAGTATCTGGGTAGAGCAAGGCTCCCTCCGGGAAACACCTACCACTGTGCAGGCTATGCAAATAAATGCCTGCTTCTCCCATCAGGGAGGAGTGATATGAGGTATAGTGCAATGTTTCTGGCTCAAATTTAAGACCAAGTGGCGTGTTTTTTTGGTCCTAATCTGCACAGGGTAGCAGCTTTTCTTTTTAAGCTCATGTCTTAGTCTCGGATATCTGCTTTTTTTGGTCTCTAGTTTTGTTCTTGGTACAGCATTCAGAAGTTGTATGATATGGCGATGTCATGAAATAGGTGACGGATGCTTTACTAAGACAAACGCTTATCTTTGGGGTTAGAAGAAAACAGTTATATTTTAAAGCAACTATATACAAATGTTGTTCGATAGGCAAAATGTTGTCATATATTTGCCTATAGGTACATTTGAAAGGCTTAAAAAACATGATATACACTGGAAAAATGTATGCAACCCTTTTTGGGTTGTTACACAGTTGTTTCATTAAATAATTATGTTAAAGTAACTAAATATAATTAATTAGATGTCAAAAATGGTTGCAATTTTTTTTTCTGTGAACCTTTAACTATCTATAGTTATTGCTAATCTAATTGTCTAATTCCTAACCTGTTGCGACATGGACTAACTTCACCATCTTTAGTAAATATTATGGGCCAGATCTTCAAAAGAAGATAAAAAGGGATTTTAACATGAAATTCAAGAATCAGTGCATGTAAACTGCATGTCTGCCTTCACCAATGGAGATCACATTCTAGTTCTAATGACCAAATTGTATGGGTTGGGGATATGCGAATGTAAACACATTCAACACAGTAATTTTTTCTTTTACTACGAGGCTACATTGCTTTGCAGAACATCGGCACAAGGAATTGTTTAAAAGGAATTGTTGGAGGTAAATCTGCTGTAAATCTAACCAAGGCTTGTTCCCTGTCAGGGATGGGGGGTGTTAGTGGGTGGGTGGTTGCGTGGGGCGGGGGTTCGTCAAACAACACACAAAGACAGCTTCCCATGTATTGTGTTATTTTATTTAACAATATTATTTTCATAATTTTATGTTTTTTATTTCGTTTATAGTGCTTTGAGATGCTAATAGTATCTGAACTACATTATACATAATAGTTAGTAGTGTCATTGTTAGTATTTTAAAACAAATTAACCACCATTATTTCCTCCAACTACATGGCTGAGGACCTCATCTTCCTTTCACGGCCACTCTCTGCCTGTCGAACAAACACCCAATGTTGTACATGTATAGCCATACTCCTGTTGTCCTTCTCTTTATCATCAATCTTCCATGGGACTACAGATGACCATTGACACTAAATCTGGCATACTGACATTTCTATACTTGTGCATTTAAACTTTGCAGCAGTTTAAGTCATTTTGTGAGGTGTTTATGTTAGGTCCTTTAAGATAAAGGTGCAGCTGATCTGGGCAGTAGAAGGTGAGTTTGGTCCAAACCAGAAGTAGGCCTAACCTGTCAGAACTTTCTAGCAGCAGGAGGATTATAGAGAAATCCAGTTGAATGATCCAGAACCACCATTAGTTCTCAGAGATCCCGCCGCTGCTCATTGGACACATTTTTAACACAAAGAAAATAGAACCATGATGCTTTTGTGTTGCTGAGGCTCAGAAAAGAATGGGTCAAACTAAAGTCTGCCTGTGTCCATATTGCCTCTCTGAGGAGTTTCTCAACATGTCGCTACATCAGTAGATGGAAGCATCTATTGGGACGGGGACTTACACTGAGCTGCAGCGTCTCTGTCCACTGTCCGATAACTCTGTACCCTGCTCCCGTCACGTTGTTCCACTGGTACTGGAATAGGTCGTAGCGTCCTGGGGCATCGCCGTTTCTGTTGAACGTCACCGAGGTGCCGGCACTTCCTGTGGAGGAAAACATGGTCAACCATCACATTCATCTATTTGCAGGGTTTTTGGTTTGCTCATCATCATCGTTGAAGTTTGAAGCAGATAGGAGCAGATGTTTCAGAGATGCAGTTCTTTACATGCAAACTTATTATTTCCTCTTTCAATGTTTTTCCTAAAGGTCAGTGAAGCACAAGAGAATATTTAAAGCTTTCAAATTCAAACTCACAGTTAATATTCATAGAAGGACCCTGTGGAACAGAACAATATTTGTGTTCTGAAAGGTTCTGAAATGATAGAACATTAAAGAGACCAGAGTTGGGGATGGATGGATGGATTTAGTTATTTCCTCTCAGAGGTTCAGACTGGTGAAGCTGCGATCAGTTCGCTCATCGCTTCAATTGCCACTTTCTCTCCACATCAGCACTTCTCACTAATTACCTGATAAATGAGGCTCTATGGGGCAAATTTCCTCAGCCACGTCTGCAATATCAGAACCGTTCAGAATAATATCAGGAAACTCTAACAGTTAATTATGAAAATTAATATAATAATATTTGCTTAATTAGTGAAATAGTCCAAGCACAAAGTGCCTGACAGTTAAAGGGACATGCAGCAGAAAGTTGGGCTCCACCAGTTAAGATACTCCTGATTATTCAGAGCATGTGGAGAAGAAAGCCTACAGGCTACCCAGAGTCTCTGTGGTCCCAGCAGTGATGTGTCCCGATCTACCAATGGATTCCAGCTCTGCCAAACTCTGCTTCATGGCAGTTTCTGCCTAAAGCCACTGGCATTGGTAAGGACTGGAATCAGATTCTCCCACAGGAGCAAATTCTCCCAACATCTGGGAACTATTTGATGATGCAGAAAGACTGATGCAAATCAAAGCGCAAATGACTGAAGTCTGAGCAAAAATTCAGAATCACAGGTGCTGTCAGACAGCAAACAATGCTTAACGATGCACATGTGGAGCCTTTATTGAAACTTCAGGTGGGAATAGTTGCTTCTTTCTGCTGTTATTTTGTTTCTCTTTATGATCATTTGGGCATCTTTATGCTGCTGCTGCTGCTTCCCTCTGAGGTCTTTAAGTGACAACAACCGTTGAGCTTTAGGTTTGGAGATGGTCTCTTAAACACTGTTGTCACATTAAGCACTGGCTGAGTCCCTCCTAAATGATAACATCCTCCCTCCTGGTCTCCTCAGGAAGGTGTCTCCTCACTCTGAGGGTCTGCAGAAAAACTCACCTTCCACCGTTTCAGAATCAGGTAATAACGGCTCGCTGCTCTGCTGTCGTAATGGCAGATTTCATTAGCATTTTGGTCACACTGTGGAACATCTTTGGAGGCCAAGTGCTGGAATAAAGTGCCTCAGTCATATTTTTATTGCCTGATGAAATTCCTGCAGCAGTTTATGTTCCAGATCTGCTCAGACTGGAAACCAAGGGAAAGACATTTCAGAGCCTGGCAGAGTCGCTCACTGACTTAATGAGTGACTTTGGAGCATTTCTTTTTGCTTCAGGGTACTAAGTCTAATTATTGCCTTTTAAAGAGTAGTCATCATCTGAGCTTCCGAACCTGCTGACTGATGGGCTTTCAGAGTTCCTACATGCTGCTTTAATCTGGATCTGTTTGATTTCTCAGTCAGATTCAGCCTCATCTTTTCTCCTCTTTTGTTACTTTGTTTTAACCTCCCAGTAAACATGCATTTATCCTCCAGCAGGCACAGAGCTGGAGTGATCGAAGATTTCAAAATGAGGGTCACGTTTCGCTTCAGTGTATTTAACGATGAGGAGCAGTCTGGTGTTTTTCACTCTGACGTGTTGCAGCCTTGGAGTTCAGAGCACAGCGAGGCTCCGGCTTTATGGTCCGCAGAAGGACGACGTTATCAGTCCACTCACCGTTGAAGCTGACGCTGCGGATGTACTTGAGCAGTTTCTTCCCACCGGCCAACTCCATCTCCGGGCAGATTCCTGAAATGTCCGGACACAGGTCCCGCTGCATGTTGTGCAGCGCGTGGGCCATGGCGTACATGGCGTCGATCACAAACTGGACCTTTCCCTCCTGCTCGTACTTGGAGTCGATGCCGATCCGCTCCTGACCTGAAACAGAGACAGAGGATGATGACTCAGGAGATTCAAAGCAGGTGAGAAATAAAGTTTACAGTTTGAGCTCCCTCACTGGTGAGAGAGAAAACAATGGGATTGAAACGGTTAGAAGCTTCCAGTGACACCAGTTTAGGAAACACAGATCCAGCTGAACTAGAACCAATAGTTTCCTTTGTGTTGCATCATCAAATCTGAATCTACCTTCACCTTAAAGCTACTTCGGTGGTTCTGATCTGTTTCTGCTGCTTTTCCATTGAGCTCCCATCATGAAGACAGCTTTCACCTCAAGCATGTTAAATAAATGCAGGACGACGAGGCGCTCGGGATGAACTATACACAAAAAAGAAGCTTCCACCAAGTCAAACGGTCCCTGTTTGATTTCCGTCAGTGTTTGGATGCAGAGTCATGAATAAATGAAGAGAGGAAATAAATCAGGATTCATTCAGCTCACAGAGGATCTGTTCAGAGCGTCAGCACAGCTATCAGGGACATCCGACCTTCAGAAGATGCGCTTCAACTGCACGGGGGTCAGACAAAGGTCAATTAACCTTCTCACATCATGTCTGGCAACAGACAAAGTTCTGAAATGACAAAGTCTTTGGAATCCCAACCAGCTGAGCATTCGATGGTTTAAGGGATGGATTGTTTAGTTCAGAGAAGTCAAGAACGACGGTTTGGACTAGGCCCTGCCAGCCAGTAGTCCTACAGCCAACAGCAGCAGGGGACGCTGCCCCTTTTAGACTGTGCCAGGTATGTGAGCGTGACAGAGCCAGTTGATGGTGGGTGTGCAGGCAGGATCAGCAGGAAGCAGTGCGATACAGAGACAGTTTTCACAGAAACAGAAGATTCTGAGTCACAGCAACAAACTCTACAATTGCTTCCTGCTGCTGCAAAGCAACAAAGTGGAAAATTTACCTCATCAGGATTCCCCCCAGTCAGCTTCTGGGGATTAATGTTTTTGCTTGATGAAGATGGTAAACAAAATATATTAGGTAGTTTTAGGTTTAGCAAGAAAAAATAAATGTATCAAATATTTGAAATGAAGCCAGTATATAAACAACTAAAAGCATTACCAGATTCACCACAACGCACCTTACTTCCATACCCTAATTATGTAGTTGGCAGACCATGGTGATGGATGAAACTGGAGAAAGAAAAACGCCCACTGGTACCAGTGTGAGCAGTAGGAAACGCAGAGGGCCAAGTATGTGAGGCAGTGCATGGCCCCTTATAGGGGTGTTTCTAGTGTTCATATAAACTAATTTATCTTCATTTTATGCTCTTTGTTCATTATACGCCTTATCTGACAGGAGTCTCAGTGCCTTATTTAGACCAAAGTGTTAAAGTCAAGTTCAGCTTGAGAGTCGTCCTGTTAGAGGATGCGTGAAAGATATGCAGTGGTGGCTGACCACAAAGTGCGTCCCCTTTAACAATGACATCGAACAAATTGTTTGGATTACATTTTTTTACAGATAGTAACAAATACATGTTTAATTTGGGAAATTAAGGAAAATATTAACAGTAATATATAGTGTGAGTTTTTTCAATCTTCGTTGTTAGAAACCAGTTGAGTTACTGTTGAGCCTTGTCACTCCTCCTTTACCACATCCCTAAAAGCCACGCT
>NW_015152011.1:0-3991 GCF_000732505.1 Cyprinodon variegatus | reverse complement strand
AACAGCATGCGTCTCAAATGTGAAACACAATACCGCGACAGTGACTGCTACTGCATGACATCCACACTTGTACAAAGCCAGCCAGACACCCAATCACACATACAGCCCCGTCGCTGACTCACATTTTCCAGCCCAAAAACTGTTCATAAACCGCCTGGATATAGGAAATCTCGCCCGATTTCAACCAACGTCTATTGATCTCTTAGGACATAAATCTAAAGAATAACATTTTTTACCCATAGAAAGCCATCCTAAACTGCCAGATTGGGAAATAACACAACATGGCAACAATGCATGTAATACGGGAAATGTTAGCCTTTAGATGCAAAACCCCATCACGCACCGCAACATATTTTTGCAAAATATTCGAACATAAATTCGGCAAATATAACAGGAACATCGTAGTTTGGTTTAAAGAAAGCATTTTAGTTTTATTATAATTTAATGTGTTGCAAGGATTTTACAGTTTGAAGAAATAGAAAATTACATAATATGCCAACCGTCACAAGGATATGCATGACAAGGAACGGCTATATATACTGAATGCATCATTTAGATAGTTAACATTGTATTACTTCTTGAGCTCCTTGAGTTATTTACTGTCACAGTTAGGTGCTGGAGAGTTAGTGTTGGGGCCGGTATGATTTAAGGAGAGCCGGCCCTCGCACGCTGAAATTAGGACCGGCCCAACGGGCAAATGCCCAGTATCACAGATTACCAGTCCCAGCCTGCTAAAAGCTGACTCGTAACTGGACTTAATGCATCAGTAGCTTCTATCATGATGCCATGCTGGAACTTAAAAAGGTTGGGAGAGCTGCAACACTCCAATAGATCCGATTAATTCACACGCACTGAACTGAATGTTCAGGACGAGTATCTCTGATGAGGAAACCTGAGATTCTTAGCAGGGTTTCTTTACCCATGTGTTTGAAACCAGAGTTTTTTAGGAGCTAAAGATGCTTTCTGTGTGTTCCCCCCAGGACTGACTGGCTCCATATAAAGAACCTGGATCCAGGTCACAGTAGTGCTAGGCTCCCTCCCTGACATGGACATGGGCAGGGGTTTCAGAACCTGCATGTCCTCACCGGTGTTCTCTCATCCTGGACTGTTCTAAACCACCTGTCTGCAGAGGTAATTAAATGATGTCAGATGATGTTAGTCTAACGATGTCAGTCTGACGTCAATCACACTGGTCCATGCAAGCCTGTCCAGTTTGTCCCATGGTGTCCTGAGCGGCATCTAAGTCAGAGCAAACAGTTCTGAACTCAGGTATCAGCACATACTACCTCAGGGATCTGCTGCCACGAATCTGCAGGTCAGAGGATGAACTGATGAGATTGTCTGCAGAAATCCTCCTGAGGACATGCTCTCATCTCCAGCCCTCCATATTTCCTTGCCTGAGGCAACGCGACAGCAAGCTGAATGTTATCTTCTCAGTGGAAGTCCCTCAGCCTCCTTCTGCTCTCAATGACCGGTACATATCTCTCCTTCATCCATATGCCCCCCCAGACACATCTGTATAATGTTATCAGGACTGCAGCCATGGATGCACACAGAGCAGGACGTTATCAGGATTGCAGAATGGCTGTAAACGTCCACAGGCGGCAGTCTGTCACAGTAGCAACAACCTGTAACTACAGGGAGGGTAAAACATACTGAAACAATATTGTCTGAGAAAGCGGAGGAAAAGGGACTGCTTAGAAACATATTAATCATCTTAAAGCCATGATCCATGTACTCCTACATGACCCACAATGCATTTGGAGCTTAGTTATAGATTGACCCTCAGCTGTAAATAGAGGAGATCAGATGTATTTTCAAAGAAGCAGGACAGTAAGAACAGTCTGAAAAGTCTCCTTCACACACCAAAGATAATTATGGGGTTCTAAAAGCCTAAACTCTTCTATTCAAATCATATCAATTCAGTTTAATTACTAACCTAGTTCACAGCTACTATTATCTTCAAACATCTTCATATATATATATTTTTTTCCCCCTGAAAAATTCAATAGATTAGAATATGCATTCTGCTGAAGCTAATCTGCGAGATTAAATCTCCCTATTACCTATTTTAAAATAACAATCTTAAAGCATTATAGCATAATTATAAACATGCTTTTTTTTATTAATCCCACACTTCAGTATCCATATTTTCTCTCTGGTTTGATTTTATTTTCCTGTACTTTTATTAAATTACAGGAAATCATCTTACAGTAAATTCTTGAAAACATCAGACAGCATATATGTACATATTGAGACATTAATATTTTGTACAGAGCACTAAACAACTAAATGAAACTTATAAAAAACAGGGAGGTTTAACTGTTGCTTGAAGCATGCTCTACTGCTCTGCTGGAAACACCACAAGCAAACTAGGACACTGCTTAGTTTGCCAAGATTGACTACTGCAGTCAAGTCCGTTATTTGTTGGTGTCTCCACATTTTTGCTGTTTTGTGTAATTTTATGAACAGATTCATGTAGGGGTTATGCAGTTGTACAAAAAACATCAACCTGTTACTGATTGACCCTGTAAATCTGCTGTATGCTGATGATACTCCGTTCTTCTAGAAACCTGGATGAGTTTAAGTTTTTCTTGCTTCTTTATGTCAAAAAACCCTTAAACACAAACAGTCATATTTCCTTAAAGTATAACACTTTGAGGCAAAAACAACAAATTCCAAGTTTAATCTTTTACATGAAGGTTAAAATCAGTATAACTGGAACCTCATGGACCAGTACCCTGATGTTCCGATAGACCAGGTGACCAGATATGAGTCAAGACAGTCAAGCAGTGCTTAAAATACTGGAAATGAGAACAGGTGGGAAATGCTCCACAGCCACATGGATGGAGCTGAGAAAGAATACAGATCCGTGAGGATTAAACACAGACTGAATTTTCAAGTAAAAAAGTTTTCTTTATGTAAAACTTCACCAGTAATTGGTGATTTCTGATCAAACCTGGATTTGTTTCGTAATTCAATTGATTCCTTGTCTTTTTTAAATTATTTTAACACTGCTGGATCACAAAAGTGTGTCCTGCTGTTCCTGTTGTTGGTGAGGAAGCCTGATGAAATATGGAGAAAGGCAGAACGTGTATTTATTACATTAAAAATAGAAGTAAACCAATCTGATGAGCAGCTGAGTTCAAAGGAAGCAGCTGCAGGAAGTCCAGTGGTATGAAGCCATCAAGGTGTGCCAGCAAGCCTGTGTTTGCAGGCAGCTAACAGGGTCCTTATTATCCTCACAGAAATCTGACGCAGACGGAGGTTTGAACTTTCTGGCTGTGAGGCGGCAGAGAGACTTGGAGCTGCCACTCGGATCTGTGACTCCATGTTTTATTCAGGTCCCGGTGGAGAACACTCCGTCTGCTCTCTGACCAGAACAAACTGTCAGAAAAAAACCAACTGTAAGCTGGAGTCCTTCAAGTTAGCTGTATAATAGAAGGATCAAGCTGAAATGTTAATGAGGAGCTCCCTTCTGACTGCTGCTCCCTTCAGGCTCTCTGAAGTTCTACAACCAGTAAAATCATGCAGATTCCTGAATGGGAGGACTGGAGAAAGACAAAACCAGTTCTTCCATCTGTGCATGCACCAATGGGAAGCTGCATCTAAGGCCAGCCTCTGTCACTTTAATATTAAGGAGTGAACTTTCTGCGCACTCTGACATTGTTCCCATTTAGGATAAACATTTAAAGGTCAATCACAAAGGTCCAGTTTGGACTTAGGACACGTCCAGCAGAGAATGATCCTGCATCCATGTCTGTCTGGCTGTGTCCAGCTAGGGACAGCCTACTTGTCTTTTATTGTCTTCTCAGAGTCAGAAAGACTTGTTGTTCAAACACTAGAACAGACTGATGTAGACAACAGGAAATCAGTCAGGTAGCAGCTCCAGCTTTAGCAGCAGCTGATGTTAGGGGATGCAGCAGAGGCGTAACTTCCTTAAGGACTGGTGTGGACATGTCCCCACCAATCTTGACTGGTAGGGGGACAG
>NW_015152010.1:127730-129308 GCF_000732505.1 Cyprinodon variegatus | reverse complement strand
GAGACTACAGCATCTACTAGATGGGAAGCCTTTAAGGCTTTTATACGGGGTCAGATGATAAGCTACACAAAAAATAAAACCAACAAAACCGTTATGGAAATGCTAAAACTTGAAGAACAAATAAAAGAGACTGAGCTTGAGTTAAATCTAAAGGGCTCTAAAGAAAAGCAACAAGAACTGCTAATACTGAGAGCAAAATATGACAAACTATCCACTAACAAAGCTTCAGCAGAGATGTTCAGACTGAAACAATCCTACTACGATCAGGGAGAGAAGGCTGGAAAACTCCTAGCGTGGCGCATTAAAGCTTTGCAGAATGAGAGGGCAATAAATGAAATTTTATATGAAAATGAAAATACGACTGATCCTCAAAAAATAAATGATTTCTTTAAAGATTATTATTCAAAATTATATACGTCTAAAGGGGACACTCCACAAGCATCACTTGACTCCTTTCTTAATTCTGTAAACATCCCCACACTTAGTGAAATAGCTAAATCGGATCTGGATATGCCAATTTCTATAGGTGAACTCTCAAATGCAATAGACAAACTTAAATCAGGAAAATCCCCTGGTCCAGATGGGATTCCTTTGGACCTATATAAAATATTTAAAAACAAATTATTGCAGCCCCTCTATAACATGCTACTGGAAAGTTATACCATTAAAGAATTGCCCCCTTCCCTACGTAACGCAATTATAACAGTTCTACCTAAACCGGGGAAATCTCCCACTAGATGCGATTCCTTTCGACCGATCTCACTTATAAACTCAGATGCCAAAATAATATCTAAAGTTCTAGCAATTAGGCTTGAGAAATTTTTACCATCCCTCTCTGACCCTGATCAGAATGGATTTATAAAAGGGCGGCAAGCTCATCACGGCATCCGTCGTGTGCTGAATATAATTCATGCTAAATATGAGCACTCGGATACAGCTTTGCTTTCACTTGATGCAGAAAAAGCATTCGACAGAGTGGAACATAGTTATCTCTACAAAGTTCTCTCTCAATTTGGTTTTGGTAGTTATTTCATAAACTGGATTAAAATACTTTATAATAAACCCTCTGCTTCAGTTATAACTAATAACATTGTATCTAAATCATTTAATCTCGGTAGGGGCACACGTCAAGGTTGTCCCCTTTCGCCCCTCCTCTTTGTGTTGGGAATTGAGCCATTGGCTATTGCCATAAGAAATAATCAAAACATACATGGTGTCAGGATAAAAAATATTGAATCTAAAATTGGACTATTTGCCGATGATATTATTTTAATGTTATCCAATCTAAATTGCTCAATCCCCCAACTCCTTAAAACTATCAATGAGTTTAGTTATCTTTCCGGTTATAAACTCAATGAATCTAAATCCGCCATCCTATTTTTAAAACAGGCTGAAAGAAACCACCCTCCAATTCATACAACATTTCAGGTAGCAAAAGAGAGCCTTACTTACTTAGGCATAAAGATTACTCCAGACATAGATGATCTGGTTCGGACAAATTACACGCCGGTGGTTAATTCAATGAGGGAATCGCTTGATAGATGGTCTACCTTGCCTATATCTATGATTGGCCGTATA
>NW_015152010.1:122914-125251 GCF_000732505.1 Cyprinodon variegatus | reverse complement strand
GTGTTGTGGAAGCGGAACTATAGTTCAGGTTAGGTGTTCCGGTAGAGATGTATTGTGGAGACACCTGGTGTTCATAATAAACTGTTTAGCATCACGTTGGTCTGAGTTGCCTCATGTCTTCAGCCTGCAAGTGGCATTATATAACATGGTGTCAGAAGTAAACGGAAAGAGAAAGCTTCAACCGCTACAGGAGACAAGATGAGCGTTGAGGGGAGAGGACAAGTGGTCGCGCCGCAGCTGTCCCCGCCAGAGAAGTTTGACTTCACCAGGCCTAATGAATGGCCGCGGTGGATTTGAAGATTCAAGCTCTACAGAATAGCGACAAAGCTGGACCAGCAGTCCCAAGAATTCCAGGTGAATTCGTTCATGTACGCCGCAGGCGATGATGCAGAAGACATATTAAGTGTCTTACCTCTCACGGCCGACCGGGAAAAAAATCATATGACGCTGTCGCGAAAGCCTTTACCGATCGCTGTGTTAGCAAGAAAAATATAATCTATGAAAGAGCATTTTTCAATAGACGGAGCCAGGAGCCGGGCGAGAGCGTGGAGTCCTTCATTATCGCGGTACACACGCTGGCGGAGCACTGTAAATTTGGCGCTCTGAGAGAAGAGCTAATCCGAGACCGCATTGTAGTCGGCATAAGGTATGCTAAGCTATCAGAAAGCCTACAGCTTGACCCGGAGTTGACGCTGGAGAAGGCTATGACGAGAGTCAGACAGAGCGCAGAAGTCAAAAGACAACAGACGCTTCTACGCGGGACGGAGCAGGCTACAGCACAAGTCGAAATGATAAATAAAAAGAGCACAAAAGGAGGACAGACAAAGGATAAAACAGACCACAAAATAACAGAGTGCGGCAGATGTGGACAGGCGAAGAAGCATGGATGGAAGGACTGTCTGAGTGCTGAATGTAGACGATGCCACAAAAAGGAACATTACGCAGAGAAATGCAGATCAGCAAGCAGTGTTCATCACGTCTCAGAAGCACAGAGTAACGCTGCAGAGGAAGAGGATTTTGCCTTTTTAGGAGAGATGGTCTCACGAGAGACTGATGAGTGGGTAGAAAGACTGCAACTAAACCAGGAAGACTGTGTTTTCAAACTCGATACCGGTGCATGTGTCACAGCAATAACAAGTAGCAATTACTCAGAGCAGACACATGGGGTATTACAGGCACCAAGCAAGGTGCTGTATGGACCAAACAGACAAAGGCTGAAAACACAGGGATGCTTCAGAGGTGAGCTTCATATTAAAGGCAAAAAAGACACGACAAAACATCTATGTTGTTGAAGACCTGTCAAAGCCACTGTTAGGTCTCCCGGAAATAAAAGCTCTGAACCTGATAAAGCAAATTCATGAGATTGAGACACAGAGAGAGGACTTTAAGGCCCTGTACCCCACAGTTTTTTCTGGCTTAGGGAATCTAAAGGAGCCATACACTATTGAGTTAGAGCCTGGTGCGGTCCCATATGCGCTCTCCACCCCACGCAGAGTCCCTCTGCCTTTAAGAGATAAAGTAAAGGCAGATTTGACACTGATGGAGGACATGGGGGTGATTTCTAAAGTGATCCAACCGACACCTTGGTGTGCTGGCATGGTTGTGGCGCCAAAGGCCCAACCTGGAAAGATCCGGCTGTGTGCGGACCTGACACATCTGAACAGATGGGTGCGCAGAGAGAGACACATACTCCCAGCAGTAGACCACACGCTTGCCATGCTAACTGGAGCTAAAGTGTTCACAAAGCTGGATGCAACTTCTGGCTTTTGGCAAATCCCATTGTCAGAGGAGAGCAAGCTCCTCACAACATTCATCACTCCGTTCGGGCGGTATGCATTCAATCGCCTGCCGTTTGGGATATCATCCGCTCCGGAACATTTTCAGCGCCGCATATCACAGATGCTTGAGGGGGTGACGGAGTGGTGTGTCATGCAGATGACATTGTGGTGCATGGCAAGGACATGCAGCAGCATGACACCAGACTGCATCACGTCCTGAAAAGGTTGAGAGAGGTGGGACTGACCCTAAATGAGAAGTGTGAGTTTGCCAAAGAAAAAATGACATTTGTGGGTCACCACTTTTCAGCAGATGGAGTTACACCGGATCCTAATAAACTCAGAGCGATAATGGAGATGCCAGAACCACAAAGCGTTGAGGACGTGAGGAGAGTCATGGGGATGGCGAACTATCTCGGTAAGTTCCTCCCCCACCTGGCGTCATACACACGTCCCATTAAAGATCTACTCAGTGAGAAAAATGAATGGTGCTGGGGAACACCACAGAAAGAAGCATTTCAGAAACTCAAAAAGGAACTGAGCTCACCCCCAGTGCTGGCCC
>NW_015152010.1:112356-115850 GCF_000732505.1 Cyprinodon variegatus | reverse complement strand
AGCAATGGCAGCATCAGGGGGGGCTGCTGAGCACATTTGAATTGAAATCGGATTGGGGCCCAGCATTTTGGGCCCCACTCCGATTTTGGACCCCCTGCAGTGAGTGTGCTCCCACCGATGGGACCCTGCACGGATAGAAATGTAAGGACACACACACACACACACACACACACACACACACACACACACACACACAATTAAAAGAAGATAAGTGAATTTCAAATATATGTTTTTTAATATAGTAACTGTAATAAAATAAATGTTGCTGAAGTATTATTTTATACCATGCTACACCTGCATTATTAAAAAGAGGTTTCTCAGAGTGTTAAAGAACTTTTATTTCCTAATTCCTGATGTCATGTTTCCCTGAGGTAAATGACACGACAAGGCCCTTGTCCTTTAAGGCGGGCATACACTGTACAAATGTTTGTCTCTTTTGGGCTGATACTTCAGACGTCAAGAATTTTCTGGTTTGACTTTCAGCCTCATCGTGCCTCCTGCTTCCTTTAATATACTGGGTGTCATGATTCTGCCATTTTTGGTTCCATTTAACTTTTCTTCTTGAGTTTGCAGTTACACTTCAATTCATGTTTTTTCTGTGATTTGTAGTTTTTTGGTTTCATTTCCATTTTGTTTCGATTTCTTTTTATATTTCAGCTTTTATGTATTTGTTGTTTACTCTCTGTTGCCCCCTTCTGTCAGTCTCCCTTCTAGATTCTTCTGTCCACATCTGCTACCAATCAGTTGATGACCCCAGTCTTTGTTCTTTTAGACATGTATACTCCTCCTCTTCATTTACATTTTGTTGGTTCCTCGTCGTTTCTGTGCTCCTCATGTGCGTTTCCCTGACGTCTCCTGGATTTGGGTTTTTTCTGTATTTTGTTTTGCGGAATTTGGCTTCTGTTGCCCCTTCGGATTATTAAACCTGCAAAAAACCACTTCCTCTGCTGTGTATGCATTTTCACCTCAAAAATCCTCAATAAACCTAACACAGGGGTAACGAGGGGTGATTAGCCTCTCTAGACCACCTCCTGATTGGGACTCGTATGGTTGAATGAAAATCAAACATGTTTGAAATTCAGTTGACTCTCGTGAGGTGATGGTGATCCTGCTGAAGAAGCAGAGTTATGAGCCGAATTACCTCAACCACACACACTACACATGTGCAAACCTGGGAATTCTTCTTCCTCTCTGACTTTATAAATAGACGAATCACACTAGTGCCATTTCTCTACGAAGCTGAATCCAATGTGTGGTTTTTGCATGTACAGTGTGAAAAGATATATTGTGAGTTGTGCACTTTTAAACACTGTTGTTCCCTCTAAANCACACACACACACACAGTTACTCGGATATACGGCTCTATAAGCTTCTGTATAGCTGCTGCATAATTCTGAGAAGCTCACTAATGTCACAGCTTCCAGTGTTGTTGCTGTTGCTCTTGTTGCTAGTTGGTTCTTTTGTTTTTCCTGTGCCCTATAGGTTCCTATAGGTTCTCCAACTGGATGACCCACAAGGAACAGTTTCTTTTTTTTTTCAGATATAGTAGCCGGTTGTATGGTTTTGTCTTTTTCTCTATCTGTTTCTGTCCAAAGGATCTCTTTCCTTTCCACTGCTTTTCTTTCTTCTGTCTCTGTCAGGTTCGGCATTATCGGTCACATGCAAATTTGGTAACAAATTGATAAATAAAGTAGTTTGGGGTCATCAAGGGGGGCTTCTCACCAACAAAGCCTCTCTTGGCAAAGCAAATTTGCTCAGTATAGTATGGTACTCAGATTTCTTATTAATCTTCTTATGTTTTAACTTGCATCCAAATGGCTTCTTTTGAGCATGATTGGAAAAAGTTGGTTTATTAGTTGTAGCAAATTTATAAGTTTATTGGGCAGTTAAAATCACTCACTGGGCCATCAAGATCAAATGAGTCACTACCCTAGCCCTACCTTCTTCTGTGCAGTATTTGGATCACTGGGCCTTGTGCAAGAAGTGTTCGTACAAAGAAATTCTGCATTCACCATCTTTCTCGGTTTCTAATCTTGTCTTAGGGACAAACACATTTTTCTATTGCTCCAGACTTGACATACAGTAGGAGTCTTGCTGAATCAGTCAGGTGTTATCCAATCCTGATTTTTCTCTAAATGACAATATTTGTTGTTATTTAGAAGCAATTGTCTTTTTTATTAGACTGAATCATTATATATTATGCAACTCTGCAATTGAAAATGACATTTTGATTAACTGATGATAGAACTGTTGATCACTGCACTTGCAGCTGACATGTCAGTATCCAGGGAAACTGATTTCATTTGTTTTTATTTCGTCCAAAAAAAAAAGAATAAAAAGAACAGTCAGTGTGCTCAATGTGGGATCAAGCTACCAGTGAAATAACATCTGTAACAGGAAATGGATAAATATACAGAAAGGTTCATTAACATGTTCCTGCTTAAAACTCTTCTGATGGTAAGACATGCATTCAGTTCAGTTCATAGCACTGCCTTGGCTTTATTACTACATGAAATGTTGAACGTTTGAGCATGGGTGTGTCTGAATTTGTCAAATTAGATTGTCATCGTTTTTATGTTTATAAGTTGTATGAGAGAAATACAGAGATGCAAGGATGCCTGATCTGGTCTGGAGATGTACAGTGTGACGGTATATTAAAAGGAGATTTGACTGAATGTTGTGTTGTCCTGCTTCTCTATTATTATTTTTATTTTATTTATTTATAACTATGTAACAGTGCTACCACGTCATTTACATCTGTTGTGAATTATTCCCCACTGTGGCTTTTACTGTAGCTTTTAGGGGCAGCAGGTTGCAAGAGTTTGCCTTGAAATTGAAGGGTTGATGGTTCAAGCCCCAGCTCCAGCTTTCAGAGTTGTTGTGTCCTTGAGTAAGACACTTCACCTGCATTGTCTACTGATGGTGCTCAGAGGGACTGGTGCTGCCAGTGTAGGGCAGCCTCGCTTCTGTCAGTGAGCCCCAGGGCAGCTGTGGCTACAATGTAGTTTGCCACCATCAGTGTGTGAGTGTGTTCTTGAATGGGGGTTTGACTGAAAGTAGTGTAAAGAGCTTTGGTCAAGTCTCCTGACTTGACCAAAGCTCTATATAAGTACAGTTCATTTACCATTTACCATGTTATTCTGCTCAGCTCTCTGTCAGCAGAACCTCGATCTCTAAACTAGTAAAGTCTCCCTTCTTTATCTGTCAGGATCCGGGGCTTTGCCCACCAGAGGGCGCCGTGGATCCAAGCCTGGGGAGCTTGGGCTCAGCATGGACAGCTGTTTTCTATTTGCTGATTAAGGAAGCCTTTCCTATATAAGCTGAGTGTGACCTCCCCTCTGAGCTGGATCGTTGCGTTTCCTGTGCCACCATGCCTGTCTGAATCTGCCAACCTGTAAATCTGTCAACCGGTTCCAATAAATTACTGGACTTTTAATCCTCCCTCTGTGTCTGTGAGTCTGCATTTGGGCTAGTAAAACCATCGCATCATGACA
>NW_015152010.1:93254-111532 GCF_000732505.1 Cyprinodon variegatus | reverse complement strand
GCGCCGTGGATCCAAGCCTGGGGAGCTTGGGCTCAGCATGGACAGCTGTTTTCTATTTGCTGATTAAGGAAGCCTTACCTATATAAGCTGAGTGTGACCTCCCCTCTGAGCTGGATCGTTGCGTTTCCTGTGCCACCATGCCTGTCTGAATCTGCCAACCTGTAAATCTGTCAACCGGTTCCAATAAATTACTGGACTTTTAATCCTCCCTCTGTGTCTGTGAGTCTGCATTTGGGCTAGTAAAACCATCGCATCATGACATTATCTGCCTTTTTTGTGAATGAACACAGTCTGACAAGCGCTGAAAGAAGTAGCTTTATGTGAAATTATCAAGACAGTATTTATGAAGATTTGCAAGTCTCATGGATGCGTGCTCACTTACGCACAAGTGGATGACATCACATATAATATGATAATTTACAGAAGAACGTTTATTGGATCTGAAATGTCACATTTGTAAGAGCCCAAATTAGGAGAAAACTTAAGAGATATTTACAAGAATACAAGTTGTTGTTGCATGAAGTCCAATGTTAATTGATGATCCAAACATGTCATCTACAAAGGCCAACGTGTTGGTTGCTATGGTGACATATCCTGAGGTGTTAGTGTTTCATCTTGTACATTGAAGGCTTCTTGCCCCTCCTCCCTTAGATCACTTCTTTGCTTTTCAAAATATGCACATTGCGTTCTTCAAAGGATATTCGTATTTCCTAAATGTTTAAAGGAATCATTGAATCCTTGGACACTAGGAAATGGCTCTTATTGATTCTTTAAAGAACTTGAAACTGTAGGAAAAAAATGACGCTACATATTAGCTGTTTTAAAACAAGATTAGTAAAAGACCTTATTTCCTAAATGTAAGCCCCAACTATTTATATTGCTGGAGAATTCAGATTTTTGTTGAACCACTAAATTTGCTTTTTGCTAAGAATTGACAAACAACGCAATATAAAAAGGGTATCAACTGAACAACTTTATATGTAGTTTAAACATTTTAATATGTGTAACATTTTTTGGAATTTTTTTCAGAAGAACGAGTCGTACTTAAAAGCTTTCGCTAAGTTGAAACTTAGCAGCTAAAGACCTTCTGCACAGTAACACTCTACTGTTGAACTGGAAAATGGTTGTGATGGATGGGTACATAAAAGCCCAGACCTTCATTCCACAGAAATGTCGCAGGAAGAAAGCAACAAAGAATGGATTCCATCTATGTGGACCTGTTTGGCTGCACATGCAGATTAGATCATCCATGATGGCTCCCAGCATGCTGCTGAGCAAAAGTAGGCCTATATTTAATAATGCTAAACATCTGTCCACATTCCTCAGTTGTCTGTTGGTGCTTCATTCCAGGAGCAGTGGGAGAAGCAGATGGAGACAGCCAAAGCAGTCCTGCTACAACATCTGGAACATTGTCAGTTTCCACTGGTTCTGCTGTGCTGCTGTTGTACTAAAATTCAAAGAATATTCTCAATCTACTGTTATATCTTTTGTCCTCCTGTTCTAGTTCAGCAACATCCCTCTTTACAATTATAAAGTTCAGACTTTTATTAAAAATTTGTTTTACCCTGTAAGGATGAAAAATGTCGGACTGAAGTCCCTGTGTTTTCAGAACCTAATCCAGAAGCTGTGGAGGAGGCTTTGCGGACACAGAGCTTTGGTCTCATGCCAGGGGTATTTCTGCTGCAGGCTGACTGGGGCCAACATCATCTGTGTTTTAGACAGAAACCACTGGTGTGACCCAGCCCAGGGGTGGAATGCTGGAAAGAAGCAAATGACCCTATTGAGGAAAGAAATGTCCAGTATTCAGAAAACCTGTCGAAAATAACCAGGCTGCATTTCAAACTTAGAAACCAATTGAAAAAATAAACAGAAATTACTTGGATGAAGTGATTCAGTCAGTTAAGCATTTCTTCTGTTTTTGTTTGTTAGATAATGAACTGATTGGGATTTCTATCATTTTGTAACAATTTTACTGCCCACACCCAGGGGTGCTTATTGTCAGACCTGTATAATCAAGTAATTCACTTAAATGGAACCTGTCTTACAGCTTGAAGTAGACCAGGTAAAAGAAAATGTCATACCCTGAAGTAAAGAAAAAAAAATCATAAACTAAAATAAATTTGATCAGGAAAAAAAGGGTTATATTTTTTAGTTTGGAGAGGCATCCCTGTGTGTTTCAAGCTCCAGCAAACTACACAGAGAGCCAGAATCCACAAATATATAATATATATAATAAAATAGCAAGATCTAAATCTCTACAGACCTTGCCTCAATTCAGGTTAGAGTTTTTGATTCAACACTAAGAAAAAAAAGTATAACGTCCATGAGAGAGATCCAAGGACATAAGCACTGCTGGCCAAAAATAGCAACAAGGCCTGTTTCAAATCTAGGAGAGAAACATCTTCAGGATCCCCAAGACTTTCTGGATAATAGACTGTGGAGTGACAAGATATAAAAAAAAAAAGAAAAAAAAAAGAAAAAGCTTTTGGAAGGTTTAACACTTGGCATGAAGCTTGCATTGTATTCTAGAAATTAACACTTCACATCTGAAGTCAAACAGAATGGAGGAAAAGTAGTAATCTGGATCTGTTATCCTTCTTCAGGAACCAGATGATTTATCTTAATGGGTGGAACCATCAAATCAGCTTTCAATCTGAATGGAAAAGTCTGGGAGTCAGTTTTTCAAATAAACTTGGGTTATTTATCAAGACAATCCAAAGCACACTAGAGTGACTAACAAAAAAAAGACAAAAATTCTGATTTAGGAGTGGCCTAGTTAAAGCAAAGTTTCATTAAAAGCTATAGTACTGTAGGGTTCTTAAAAGCCCAGCTGAAAACTGCACTCTGGTTATCTTGGTTTGGCATTAAAATTGGTAAGACGATCTGAAAGAATAAAGTCTGTAAGCTGCTTAATTTCAGTAAACTTGAAACACAGGATTTAACATGAGTAAATGCAAGCTTTAAGGTAGTGAAGGCGTTAGGATCCACATTGGAAATCTGTAGGAAATTCAAGTAAAGAAACAGTCATTTTGAATAGCACCTGCAGAGCACTGACACTGTGGTGACAGCTAAGAGATTGAAATATGAGCGGCTAATCCTGCTGGGCGTACTGAAACACTGTGCTTTACCATAGACCAAGGTAAACTTGGTTGAGGACAGTGAGTTAATTGAAGTGTCACTCTATTCTCCATTTGAATGACATTCAGTTCAAATGAAAGTCCCAAATCACTCTCCTCCCTCTACACAACTCTACATAAATTTCTATTTGGAGGTCACTGACTCTGAAAACAGCCGCCGGTCGCTTAGTTCACACCAATATCTTGGTCACACTCTGGCATAAAGTGGTTGCTGCATGTGCTTTATCTTCAGCCAGTAGGATTGACTGACATGCATATTAGCTCCTTTTCTCCCAAGGCTCAGAAAACACGTCATATTTCCTATAACTTTCATTTTCTCAATTCCGATTGCAGCCGCTTTGAGGCCTCTTGGTTGCATACTAATTGCATGATGCTCACCTCTGAGAACAAGCAAGACATCTATGCAGAGAACTATTTTTCACTCTCTCTGTCACTATAAAGTGCGTGATCTGAGACAAGCTGTCGGAATTGCAGAGATCTGCCGTCATCCGTAGAGAACCAGCTAGGATCAAAACATGGACAAAATGTGATTGTTTGGGGACAAAAACTCCACATGGTAATGTAAAAACAGCCTTTCTTCATCTGCAAACCACATAAAACAGCTTTTGTTCCCCTCTACCTCTGATGATATTCTGAATCCCTGCTGTTTTTGCCTTTTCCCAGTGTTAACTCTACAACGGGCGCCTTTTGATTTTGTTTCCTAGTTAAATGACAAAACCAGACCCTTTGCTCTCTCCCCTGATGGACATCAGATGTTTTTTTCCTTCTGCAGCCTTCTACATCCTCTCTGCCCAGAAGAAAAAAAATTATAATAGTGGGAATTTCTAAGTGAAATATTTCACGATGGGTTTCTAATAATGAATGAGATAGAAAAAAAATCAATGTACAAAATCAAATGTGTAAATTTAAGAAAAATGGGAGTTGTTTGGTTGATGGTCATTGTAAAGCTTTGTCTATTTTAGCTTAAATAGATTTAAGTAAAGTCTGCTTCTTACTAACCATGCACCAAGTCTTTAAGAATGTGCAGAGATAACCTTGGGATCACCTTGTGAAAGAGTAAGTCTCTGCAGTGACTGCTTTAATGGTAAAAGTTTGACCAGATGGTGTCAAGGACATGTGGGGTCAACAGAGATGTTAACACAATGTTTCCTTACCTGTACAGATCTCCGATGGACGGTTGATCCATACCAATGATCTTTTCTGCTGAAATGATTGCAGTCTGGTCCTGACCTCTTTTTTTTTGGATGATCTACGCAGTGATGGACAGGCTGACGGACGGACTGGATAATGGCAGTGTACAGGATGAACATCATCTCCAATGCCAAGTTGTACCTCTACAGCTGCCACAGAACCTCTTCTGGAGTGTCTCTGTGTATGAGGATCACCATAGATCTCTAAAGATGTTTTATTATAGGAAGTCCTCTATGGTAGAAACTGTGTTTTTGAGGAGAAAGGGGACTTCAAGGAGAAAACACCTTAAACTTCTCAGTCTTGAGCAGGTTTAGCTTTACCTGGATTTTAACTGAAACTCTGGATCACACCAATAAATGTTGTGTTGGTCCACAAGCTTAAAGTGTACCCCACCCCCCAAAAATTGCACATTGAAAGCAGGGCCTTTTGGATAATGCACTAGTGTTACTTTTCATTTTTTTAACTTTTAAATATGTAAATAATGTAATTGGATGTCAGCTGTAGCTACATGCTCATCCAGGACCAGATCCTGCAAAGTTAATGACTTCATGCAATCAGCTCGATATCCTGAGACAGAAAACTTTGGAACAGTCCCTCTCTATAATTTTTACAATTATAATGTCTCTGTAAAATGCCTTTTGATGACAGGTATTGAGAGTTACTCCTTTATGACTAAACGGAACAGAAAGGAAATTAAAATGTTGCGATTTTTTTTAAGAGAACCATCTTGGTCTTGCCCTTGAACGATTGGTAACCATCGACAAAATGCAAGAACCAAACTGTTTATATCCGCTCACTGCTGCAGTTTATGGAATGGAAATGTTCTGAAAGCTGAAAAAAAATGAAATTTAGTTTTGCATACACTCAGTGTATACAAAATTACAATAAAAGTTGTCTAAGTCTAAAGCTTTCCCGGATACTGACATCACCACTGCCTCCTCCTCACTGTTGATAACCAAACAGCCCTTATAATGTAGTCAGTCCCAAGTGGACTTCATCATCTAACCTGTTTAGCCTATAAAAATACTGGAAGGAGTTCAACAAGATGGCCTTTGATGCCATTTATTTGGTTCAACACTTGTCCCTCAAAGATTTAATTACGACAGTCATCAGGACAACAGGCCAATAGACATGCAGCATTTTGATGGTTAGTCGTCAGGTAAGTGGATAAAATTTAAGCATCCTAGTCACAAGGGTTCCTAAAACAGTTTGAGTGATTTGAAAAATGTCTGAGAGAAGATCTGTGCCTTTTAGTCAGCAGAAACACTCAGAGAGAAAAGGGAAACATTTTCAAGTCCTGAGGCTTTCCTGTCCATCTGACACCAGAAGAGACTTTGCAGATCTTCAGACCAGATTGCATGTTGGGGGGGAGGGGTTTGGCTTCTGACAGATCAAAAGTAGGAGGAAGATGGTGCAGGTATATAGTTAGTATGAAGGGATTGGTAGAGGTGAGAGCTTTCACACTGATAACACAAATCCAAAACTCTGCATATTTGCACCATACATATTTAATGCTCTGAACATCCATATCAATGTGTTTCTTTTGCACCATGTTTTTTCTTCCCCAAACTGTTTACATTTGATCACTGCTGCACTTTAAGGAATGGAAATGTTATGAAAGCTCTACAAAACAAAATTCCGTGTTGTATACTCTCTGTGTATAGAAAATGACTATAAAAGTTGTCTAAGTCAAAGCAAATGGGTGGGGGTGAAGGCATTGATCCCTTTTTTCTGTTTAGATAGATGCAGGGTATATGGGTGGGGGACAACTGGTTAGCTTTAAAAGGTATTTTCTCTCATCTCATGTCCTCCATCTATTATCCATCTCCAGAGTGTTATTACACCTACATCTACATAGGATAAAATTAGAGAAGGAGGTAGCAAAATGTTTTGGTGATGCTTTTCCTTCTGCAGGAAGCTGTGGCGTGAATCCACAATTGCAGGGTATGAAGATTATACACATTATGAATACTGGGGGCTGAAAACAAACAAATTTCACACAAATTAGAATGAATGCTCTTTTTTAAAGATGTAGAAAAATAATTATAATTAGTCTTTATTTCGATTGTATTTGGACATTTATGGCAATGTGCAACATGAAATCTAACAGAACAGCTTGAGGTCCCAGATATAGAGTCCAAGTTTAAACTGAAACAAATGCAACATGTTCATTAAAACTTGGCTATACGTAATTTGATGCATTATCTTAAAAAAGGAACCGGTTTTATAGAATTAATAAATACTGAATATTAACCATTTAATCCACAGTCACAAAAAATGGTGCCAAAGTTACCTGAATTGAGTAATAAAGTTTGGGGCAATAAAATGCTCTGTTCTTCTAAGATTTGTTTAAGGTGTTTTGTTTTGTTTTTAAAATTGAGCACCTAAAGTCATTTAAATTTCTTTGTTTATTCAGTTAAGTAAACTATATCAAGGATGACTGAGAATAAAAGTGCAGTGATACACAGGCTACTGCTTTGACACAGATGTCTGGCAGGTGCAAATTGTCAGGGTCTTAAAATATGAATAATAATATACAGAAGAAAGAAGAATTATTATGCTAAAATCCTGCTGTCCTTCTGTTTCAGGCAAATTTATGCAGCCTAATATAAACTAATTTGCAGAATACTGTCAGTTAAGTCAACCCTTTCTGCTTGAAAATATTTACAAGACCAGAGACAGCAAAATAAAAAAAAGAATTATGTTACTGAGGTTGTACAGTAAGCATTTAATTTTTCTAACGTAAAATAACTAATAACTGTTGGAATCATCTGTGAAAGGATGTGTGTGGGTGTGTGTGTTTGAGCTGAAAGAGGAAAAAGTCGGGAGTCTGACAATGGAGTGTCTAACTGAAACGAATAAAAGCTAAAATCTGCTCATCAATAAGCTGCTTGGGCCTATGCCATTCGGGGCCACATGCCTCCCCGCAGCTGCAGCATTTAGAAAAAATAATACATCTGGATCCTTAATTGTAACTGTGGAAGGTCATGTGTGTGTGTTTGTGGGAGGGGAGCTCAGGCATGCCTCGTGCAACTTGGTGCTCCTTTCTACAAGGATTAAAACCTAAGACATAGATTCATCTAATCTCTGGCGGCCCAAATGGAGAGAGGAAAATCCAATCCCTTCTCCACAAACTGTTATCCTTCACAAACAGAGGAACAAATGCTCTCCTCAGAACCTGACTGCATGAAGATCTTTCTCTCTGCAACAGTCGGTAATGGACTTGTCAACAGAAGGAATTGGCCCAAAGCGTGGCGGGTTTTTTTTGTGTGTTTTGTTTTTGCTTAACTGCTACTGTAGATAAAGTTTATTTTTTGTATCAAGCAGGAACCATCTATTAAATTAATTGTGGGAAAAAAAACAGCTTTCAGGTTGCAGGTTTTACTCATAAGAACAGCAGGTTCTAAAATCATTCAAACATAACTTTCGTGGTCAAAAACAGTTACAAAATCCATATTTTGATTTTATTAAACCAAAATAAAATCAGAATAGAAATAAATTAATATTTCAATAACTGATTTAATGGCTTTTTTTGATATCTAACTTCACCAAAAAGAGCTCCCTGGTCAGAAACCCCACATTTGAAAAAGCACCCAAAGAGAAAGCATCATTTAGAGGGAGAGCATGAAAACTCCTGCAACTTACTGTAAGACAGCGGGCCATTGTTCCATCCCCAACCTCTTGTTGCAAGGTCAAAGCGTTACCAACTGTGTTGCACTTAAATAGCTTCATTATTGAGCTTTTTTTTTCTGAAATACAGGACTTTAATTATTCTATGAATGGTTTTAAATTTTCCAGATTTCCAGCCAACAAACTGATTCTAAAATCATTATTGTAACATGATTTGTGTCACTCAAACAGTTAACTTCAGGGCCTTTCATAAGCAGAATCTGGATTCCACTTAAGATGATTTTCCCCTCTTGGGGACAACAATATTTATTCCATCTACTCTACTCTACTCTACTCTACTCTACTCTACTCTACTCTACTCTACTCTACTCTACTCTACTCTACTCTACTCTACTCTACTCTGTTCTGTTCTATTATAATCCTAAAGGCTACCACAGCAGTGGTATGGATTCAGATGTTTAATGCTTTCCAAGCCTTTTCTGAGATAAATTACAGAAGTGTGAAATCTGTTTAGTTAATGCATTTAAGGTACATATATATATACATTTAGAACCTGTAAATACCAGAACATATATTGTCAATTAGATTACAGGTTTAATTAAATGCAGTTTACAGTGGCATAGAGAAGTTTCTCTTGCTTGAACTCATTCTTCAAAATTTTTCAAAACAAACCAGAATCAAAGTGGAAAAGATTTTACATTTTGAAGTAAGTTTATTACTTTACAGTTTATTAGATTTTGATTTGCTATCAACAGATTAAAAGAGATTTCAGGTCTGGCCAAAGACAGGGAAAGTTTTTCCAGCTAAGCAATTCAGGTTTCTTATGATATCTAATTATTGTTTGTGGTTTACTGTGTTTTTAAAGCTAATAGTGACTATGTGCTAGCAGGACCAGATGCTAAGTGGTTGTTTATCAGTTTAAGATAAAAACCTTATACATAGGGGTGCATATGTATGATAAATATACATGGTGTTAATGTTTCTTCATTGTCTAAGTATAGAAAACCTTGTTAAACAAAGCTAACATTTGACATAAGGGTTCCTAACTCTAATTATTTCATCAGAAACAATGACATACATTTCTGAGTCTCTTTTCTATAAAGTTCTTTATTTCTGATTTGGCAAATCCTTAAATAAAATATTATTTCACCAAATCTTTTAAACCCTTAATGTATGCACAGTGACGCAGTAGCACAAGGTGCCGTTCATTTGCCAGCCTGGTGTCTTTCTGCATGGAGTTTGCATGTTCTCCATGTGCATGCATGGGTTCTCTCTGGGTACTCTGGGTTCCTCACAAAGTCCAAAAAATGACTGTTAGGTTAAATGGCATCTGTTAGGTGTGAATGCATGGTTGTATGTCTCTGTCTCATGATAGACTGGCGACCTGTGCAGGTGTATCATTCCTTTCACCCATGGATATCGACACCAGACCCACCCTGACGGAGAAGCAGAGGAAGATTGATGGATATTTTATTCACCTCTTGGGTTTGCATTGTGTGTAAACTTTTCACAATAGAATTTGGTTTCAAACATACCCATATAATGGATGTCAAGCAATTTTTATTTCTCTTTTAATATTTGTAAATAGTAGCTTTTCAGTTTAAGGTGAGATTCACCAGCTTAGTTAAGAGTTCTTTTAACTCAAATGTTTGACATGGAATAGAAATATTTTTGTCCATAAATTGTTATATTTTCAGTGGAAGTTCTTGTGAATTAATTCCATCTGTGCAGAGTTTTTTTTAACCATGATTTGAGGCTGAATTACACTGTTAACTGTTGTCCTAACACACAGTCAGTTAGCCACATGTTAAAAGAACAAAACATTACTTTCTAAAAGTTATTTGGTAAGATATTAAATAAAGGTACAGACTAAGTCACATTTGCTTTTACTGGTGATTATTAATATGATTGTTGGGTCTGATTATGATTAGATTAAATCAAACTGAGCTGAATTGGACAAGTTGTTTAGATATGAACTTGAGCAGGTTTATTTTTCTATAAAACACCTTGAGATGACATTGCTGTGATATGGAGAAATTGTAGTGCTTTGCAGGGCTGCAATAGGAGAATCAACACAAAGGCAGAGAATAGCTTTTACAGGGTGGATGAAGAAAAAACTACTTTTAGAAAAGAAAAATAGAAAAAGCACAGCAGTTTTCAGATAAAAAATTTTTAAAGATCGAACCAATTGTGACGATCTTTGGAATAAGTGTTTCCCTGGTGCTTTTTTTTTTTTTATTATTTTTGTAGTTCTATTGATCTTTTTAGTCATCTTGTTTCAATTTAGATCAGTGGTTTTCTCTTGAGTTGCCAGTCTACACCTGTTACTGACCTAATCAATGAGTGACCACCGTTTTTACATAAACTACCTTCATTCTTACCATTTTTCTTGTCAGTTTCCTTTATTCTTTATTTTGTTTTTATTACCCTTTAATAAAATACACCCATAATTTTGTTTTTCTGTCTGTCAATACATTCTTCCCTGCTCCGTGTGGTAGACAAGGTGCCCTCACAGGCAAGGTAGGTATCTGAGAACAGCAACGTTTGGAGCATTGCAATAGATTTTGAGGGTTTTAATAATAAAAATGAAAAAAAAAATCCTACTAAATTAATACCAGGAAGAAGGGAGAAAAGACAGCAAGGCTGACAGGTGAGGCAATCAGGAGAGAAGAAGAAACAGCTGCGAAGTATCAAATAGGAAACATGAACTCAAGATAAGAAAAAGAAATAAACACAAGGAGATTGTGAAATGATACTTTATGAGGAACAGTATTGTTTGTTAAACTAGTCTATTTGCTTATGTTCTCCCTGGTTCATGTATATTATTAAAACAAAGTGCATATTTGAAGTATTTGGGGTCTGTGAACACAAAAAAGACTTCCACTCCAAAGTCATTGGTGAATCTCTGGAGGATAGATCCTTCAATAGAGTTAGAGATGCTATTCTTAAACTTTCAAGATATGAAAAATATGTTGTTTCTTCTATTTTCGAAAAACAGAAGGTCCAAAAGGTTTGACTGAGGAATGGTTCTCTAAGACTTTTCTGAAAATATATATGGTTAAAACTATTTTAGTTCGAACTCTTAGCCAAATTAGACCTAAAGTTGTTTTTTTATGATACTATCAAACCTGTTTCCCTTTTCATCCTAAACTCTCCGTACTCTGAGTATTTTCCCCATATTTCTTCACCAATCAACAACTATATTTTATTTTAACTCATTAGTTTTGATGTTATTTCTGGTTTTTATATGAATATAAGGCAGTGTCTTTATAAGTGTAGGGTAATGGCCCCAATGCAAAATGTGTTAACCTTACTGCCCACCATAAACTTGAAGAATGGATAATGGTAAGAACTGGTTTATGTTTTATAAAGGGGGACAGTCATGTTATATGTCTATACAAAAGACTGCAAAAACACTTTATTCATTAGATAAAACAGAGTTATGTTCAACAAGCATTCATCCTGATAGTGTTTTGATAAATCATTTGTGAGTCTAAATAGAACACCAGCACTGGGCAAGTTGGGTATACATAAACATGAAGTAATATCTATTTCAATTGATTAAATAAAAAGAGGTTATAGATGAAAACCTTTTAATTGGAAGATTGCAAATCAAATGCTTGTAATGCTATTTTAAGTCTAATTGCATTGTTGATGAGCTCTAAATTGAATGATATGGTGAACAGTCTTCTGGATTTTAGCAGATCTGACAGAAAACTATCACTGTGACAGAACAAGCAAACAAACAACATTTGAATTGTATTCTACTAGGGATCAAAAATCTTTTTTGCACTTTTTCACACTGGATGTTGGGCTTTCCTAACTTTGTTAGCCACATTTACCTATTGCACACGTGCACAGTATTAAACATTATATAAAACATAAAATAACAAATAATACACCAGCAAGAAATAGATTTTTTTTCTAAACAATATTGTATGCAACATATACCTTGAATGGGTCACCACTACTCCTTCTCAGTATCTTCTATACACCTTAATTTTCATTTGCCTTGAAATACGCCTGATACTGTCTGAAATCAGAAAACATAACCGATACTGAAATCTTAAGATACTAGCAATCTTGATCTTGAAGGTAAAACAAACAGAAGTTCAGAAGCCCAAGGCTGAGGTGCATTACAGAAATTCTGTTTACCTGGTTTAAATTCATGAGCTAAACAATGATAACTTATGTCAGACGTGATTTCCTGTCTGTCAGAGGAGGATAGAAAATATGGAAATGAGGATCCGACAGTGTCTGGTGCTGTATAACGAACAAAGATACACATTCATATACAGTTTGCAATCATACAAACAGTCAGAAATGATGTTTGTTGTTTGATGCAGTGGGAGAGGTGCTCATTCATTCCCGCAGAGCCTTGTGAATTGAAGTGAAATTAGGAGAACTTGTGGGAGAGGACTGGGAAAGGAAGATTGAATAAATCTGACCAGGCTTTGATTGAATCCTGCTCAGACAGAGGCTGCATACACCTGGATTCCTCTGTTCATCTGATTTCTTATATTACTCTTGAATATTAAACATCAAAAGCTTGTTGAGCTTTCTGCAGCATTCCTAAGATGAAGTTGCTTCAGATGCGGCTCGGGTTTTCCTCTTTTTTCAAGCTGCTTTATGAATGCATCTTATTTTTTTTTCCTTGACATGAAGACACAGAATGTGATCGAAAATGTGTGCATAGCCACATAAACAGAATGATGAAAATTCGCATCACCAGAAAAAAGAAAATGCTTACTTTAGGAATTTTAATTAATTTCAACTGAGAAACTGATGTGAACACTTTGAACACTGGTGTGGATCAGACTACCTTGATATTTATTTTTCCTAATGCAGATCAAAAGGAGAATGCATTTAACCAAAAGTATGTATGGGAAAACTAAATTCATTAAGATTTTTAAAGCGGGTCATCATTTTAATGGCTCAACAAAAATGTGCAGGATGGCGTAGATCTACTGCTTTGTCAAATTTAACAGTGTCATTGATTCTCTATTATGTCTTTTTTTTATATACACTGCTCAGATGGTGTTAGGCTGTGAGCACAATCCCCATCTGTGGACGTCGGACCCTCTAACCATCCACATGGAGTCGGTTTCTAACTAACTTTGTGCAGACATATGCACATTTGTGGCCTGCTGGGGGTCATTTTGCTGGGATCTGGCTGCTCTCCTCCTGTTCCTCCTTGCACAAAGGCTGAGGTCGCGGTCCTGCTGCTTGGTGGTTGCCCTCCTACAGCCTCCTCCACGTCTCCTGGCATACTGGCCTGTCTCCTGGTTGTGCCTCCAGCCTGTAGACACTACGCTGACAGACACAGCAAATATTCTTGACATGGCATTCATCCTGCTTGAGCTGTACTACCAGCACTACCAGAGTCACGTGTGTGTGTGTTGTAGAGTCCGCCTCAATACCGCAACTGTGAAAACACCACCAACAGTCCAAACTGAACAAAACAAAGCACAGGTACTGAAAATTGGTCTGTAATCCCTAAATGCAATTAGGTCCCCCACCTTATTCCCAATCGTTTCCACCTGTTGTCTATTCCATATGCATGTGAAATTGATTGTCAATCAGTGCCACTTCCTAAGTGAAAAGTTTGATTTAAATTATAATGTTTATGTTCTTGAAGGTAGGAAAACAAATATATGCAAAGTCCTATCCAGAATCGATTAATAGCATTCTACAGTAGAATGTTAAAAGGTAACGTAATTACAAACATAGTATAAATGGACCTCTTTTAGTCAGATTTTCAGTTATGTTTTGAAAATATAACATTAGTATGATTGAATTAGAGCAGTGTTGTTGGAAAGTCAGCCATTCTGAAATACAGTGCATGTCAGCGAAGACAACAGAAGATAATTAAACAGATTCAAGGCAATTAGATAAACTAATTGTTAATAAATTTATGCCATATGAATTCTTTAACATTTTATTACAGAAGATTATGATAAATAAACAAAAACTATATATTTTTTTAAACCTGCTAAACTGAGCTTAGAACTGGCAAAGCATTGCTTAGAGACTCATGTCCTAAGAATCTCGCAGCTGTAGTGTAAGAAAGAACCTGTAAAGTGCTTTTGAGATTTAATCCTCCATTTGAAATTCAATTACTATTTTATTGCATAAAGTCCCAAAAAAATATATACTAATATTTGTGGTTATGTTACACATATAATATAATTTCTAATGGGTAAGAAAAGTTTTGCAAAGCACTGTTTGTTAACCGAGAAAGGGCAACATGTAGTTATTTAGGGAGAGTGATTATTTAACAACTTATGAACTAATTTCTTTGTTTTTAGATATCACAAAATCATTGCCTGTGTCACTTATTTAAACTCTTCAGCCTGCAGAAATACCTGACTGAGAATACAAAATAATTAATGATAGATTATGTAAAACTGATGGTGAGGGAAACAAGCTTGTTGTTGGCATTATCAGTCCACTGTGTAATTCAAAGAATAAAATTGCAAAGCACTGCTATTAAAAAAGAAATGTATCTATTTTTTCAATTGAAAGGCTCTAGATGTTAGGTTCTTCATTGTAATGGTGGAATAATGTGTGTTTTCTTCTATTTCAAAATAAAACCACAATTTCTTGTTTTTGTGACTGTATGCTCTATACATGCACAATGTGACTAATACCCCTTTCCCACTGGCTGAAAAACCAGTTTAAAGCTACAGTGTGTAATAATTACAGGGATATACAGTCAGAAATGTAATATATTATACATAACTATGTTATTTATCATCATCTACCAGCTCAGCCTCTTAACCTTAATATTTGCGTTGCCTTAGAATTCGTTATTTATAATTACATAGGAGCGGGTCTCGCAGCCATGGAGGCAGACATCTTTGCGCTACGGCAGCGCAGAGCCAACAAACTAGCGATTGCGAGATCGCCAAAACGTCACAACGATGTAGAAAAAATAACGGGTATATTTATTATCTTAAGTCTACATGAAATCTATACCCTACACAGACTAATGAAATACTATCTGTAAAATTATCTATGTAAACAAACCTCATCACTTGAGAAGGTAGGTGATGCGGACGTCGTGGAAGACATTTTGTCCCGTAATGCTCGCCGTACTGTTGGGGGGAGAAGCGGTGGGGGGGAGATGTTCATGTTGCTGCAGTCTGCAGTCTGACTGCTAGATGTCGCTAAAAGTTACACACTGTAGCTTTAAACCCGGGAACAATCATCTTTTAATGGCAGTGGGAACAGCTCATTGACGTGTCTAGCCATGTCAAACGACAACCGGCTAATTTACGTGATACCACAGAACACAAAGAACATACGTCAAAACATCGTGCCAGTCACGTCTGATCTAACAAGCGAAAACAACATAGCGCAGCACTGGTGCGAGGGATTCAGACAGATAAAAAAGGGAAACAATAAAGCACACTGACTACGCTCTTGCTTCCTTACATGTTGCTCTCCATTGTTTACTTTTTTGATTTCTGTTGTGCTGGTCACATCATCAACGCTAATCCTGCATGATGGCATCCCGATACATAGCAGTAGGGGCACAGAGGCCAAGCAGCTTTCCAGCAGGGGGTCAAACCCGCCTTTTTTTTGTCAATGGGAAGGGAGCCAACTGCTGATTGTTAGCGGATTAATGCGGGTTTTTCAAACCCACTAATTTCAGTGCTGTTAATTAGCTGATAGCCTCCTATTGTGATCAGAAGGAAACTGACACAGAGGTCAATTGTTGATAATGTAGATGCAATATATTGAAGTGTCCATAGTATCTATATTATCTGAATATTAGAATTTAAATGGTTCAAGATTATCTTCCTTTGACAATGCCACACATCCCAATGAATACACAACTAATAAATAAATTCACAGAGCAAGTTCTGATGCTGTGGTTAACAGCTAAGGTCATCCGTTTTTTACACAAATGAAAGATACAGACCTCCCCTTCTCAGGTGGCCCTCAGGTTAGCCCAAGAACACTGCTTGGCGAGCTTTATGAAATGGTTTTACTATTATAAACCATAGGGGATTGTGGTGTGGAGTATGTTTTAACAAGCTGGCTTCTTAATGTCCCTGAAGGGAACTCTTAGCACTTCGGAGCCTCTTGGTGGTAGTTAAAATGCAGTTAAACTCCAACAAGTGTGCCTCCAACATTTTGGCTGGGATTTCAACTTTCAGAGGAGCTTCTGACAGGTTTGAAATCACATTACCTCATCACATTGACCATGCCGCAATAAGTAGAACAACAGGTTCTGCTGCAGATGATATTCCCTCATCTCAGCCTGCACTGGGTCAGGTTTTATTTGACAAATACATCTGAGAGCGTTCAAATCCACCATGGCAGCTTCTCCATTAAATCTGGAACAAACTGCCTGCCAAGCATCTAAATTCATGTCCAGGGCAAATTACTGTCATTACTTACTGCTCTCTACATCAGTAAAACTACTAATAATCTAATAATGTGTCTCCACAGCTGCTTGACTTAACATAAGAGTTCTACCTGGTGATTTTTAAATAAGATGTAATTATACCTTACGTCACCTAAAAGTACCTCTTAAAAGCATTTTATGTATTTATAGCATAATTCGAAAAATAGCAAATGCACACTCATCTAAAATGTGTGTATATACTTGAGCAAAATAAATAGGGAGATATATTATGAAAAAAGGTCAGAAAATTCTAATTTCCACAGGATGCAGTTGACACAAAATGCTGCAGTGCATCTCAAGAGCACTGCAGTGGTTTGAAGCTCCCCTCTGGTAAAAGAAAAAAAAAAAAACATATTCTGCACAAATCTTAACAGAATCCATTTCCACCAGCAGAGTCAGATCCTTTTGAAGGTTTTAAATTCTTTTATGTCTCTTGATGGTAGAATCATTCCTTCTCTCAAGTGAGTTTATCAGGGCTGCACAATTTTTGGGAATATTTCATCCCACAGCTTTAAAACCAGGGCTATAAAGATGTCCTTCAGATATCTGCAGAAGTTTTATTGGATCCACAATAGACATTACAGCCAGATAGGTTGCTCTCTGTCCATCTTATTTTTTGTTGTGTTCCTTGGATTATTATCAAGCTACAATATTCTTCTACTGGAACCCTTCTAAAAGCTGTGAGTCTTCTTGTCATTCAGTATTTCGACAGATCCACAGACTCCGTGTCATCTATAAATGTCATCTCCTCAACACAAGCTGCACACATGCTTCACTTTAAGGCCAACACATTTACTGTGATGGAGCCCAACCTAAAAATGCTAGACCAAGATTAAAACCAAAAGTTTATTTTTCTTTTTTGTTGCAGGGAATGTCTTGGGCTAAGACTGTATAAAAAGATTGTATACAAACAGTTATTTTTTGACAGAGCTTTTGGGAGTTGAGAACTTCTACATATGTCAGCACCCCTGATAGAGTGGTTTTATTCATCTTTAAATAAATCCATCCCTTTTCTCCGCAGCATAATCTCACAGTGAAAAAATCAGCAAATCCTTTCAATTAAATCTAATGTGAAAAATCTTCCTTGCTGTGCAGAGAGGTTAGAAGAAAACGAACCCTTTCCTTGCCTTGTTCATCTCGGTTCCAGCTGTTTTAAATAGTGTCATTACAGCTTTATCTGTAGATATAGGCAGGGCAAGGCAAGCAGCTACTTTTGTTTTAAGTAGCATTAAAGATCAACACAGATCTTACATGAATTATATGTTCTCTTGTCTGCCAGTGGTACAGATACAGATCTCTGGATGGCACTGAGCTACGGCACAAGAAAGAAAACGCACAAAATAAGTTTATATTTGTATATTTAAAAAACCCTATAAATGCTTCAGTAGCATTTATTCTACAAGATTTTTTTTTAAACACTTTTGTTCTGTGTTGCATTGGTAAAATATTTCTCTAAATTAGTTTTTTTTTTTTTGTCTTGGAGCCAAACACACACGTTTTAACATGAGAACGTCCAATTTCAGGAGATGACTCCTTTCAATAAGACAACTTTTATCTACCGGCTACTTTCATTTTTTTATGTTAGCACACACCATGAAATTGAAATCTTCAGAGATCCCCATTAATACATTGAAATGTTGTACTTGTAGACCTAATGTGATGGCATCCACAGTGGTAGGCATTACTAATGAACAGTCTCAGAGGAAAACCCTGAGCTGAAACAGCTCATTGCAAAGGTTTAAAAGAGCTCCTTCGAAGTGAGGGATTCTTAGAGCCTTAGGGCCTCCTGCCAGATGGGGGTTCCAAAAATGAACTGAATTCTCACTGGACTGCACACTTACAAGGGTGGATGGATGGATGGATGGATGGATGGATGGATGGATGGATGGATGGATGGATGGATG
>NW_015152010.1:62572-93017 GCF_000732505.1 Cyprinodon variegatus | reverse complement strand
AGATAGATAGATAGATAGATAGATAGATAGATAGATAGATAGATAGATAGATAGATAGATAGATAGATAGATAGAACTGGCTGAAGGTCATGAAAACACAAGTTTCCTGTTCTATTGATGTGGTCTGTCTACTTTGATTTCTATTAAAGTGACCAGGCAATTAGGATACCATCTCAAGACATCCCTTGACAACCAGCATAAAGGGAAGCAGCTTATCCATATGGTACGGCTGAAATGCCCAGACAGGAAACATGTAGGAGTGTGTGTGGCAAAATAGAAACTAAGCATCAGAGCAGAAATCAATAAGACTTTTTCAGGAGTATAGTGGTCATTTAATGGAGAATTATTTAATGGAGATTTTCTCAAATGTGACAATTTTTTAAGGTGTTGAATATTCTTGTTTTTAGATGAAAATTAAGCTACAACATTTACGCTTCACTGTTTTGAATGTGCCTGCAGACTATTAGAGTACACTGTGTCAGAGACTCATTGTAATTCATTGGAAAACAGGCTGCACTTGTTTTGCATATTTTTGTAAGATCGAGTTCATTCTTGTGGCTACGTGAATATATAATTCAAGGCCAACACGGGTAAGAAATCTCTATTAAATGGCAAAAAAACAACAAAAACAACATTTTGATTGTTTGAAGAGGCCTGTAGCTGTTAAGAACCGGTGAAGATTTTAATTAGCTGCCACATAATTGTCTCAGCTTATGAAATTTAGCAAAATTATTAGATTTCAAATTGGGTTTTTTGCTGTAGTGATTCTGTATCACAGGAATCCACCTTCAAATGCTTCCTAAAGCAATGTATTCACAAAAACAAAGATGCCCAGGCAGACACACGCAGGCAGCCATGCTTTGGTTCACACATGCAGGCCTGTGAACACACACAAACACTGAGAGAACTGTCAGTTCATCTGAAAAACCCTTTACAAGTTATCATATCGCTCAGCCCTTTGAACGAAGCCCCGCTCTCAGACACACCGTTTTATTTGTCAGTATAATTCTGGCTTAGCGCAGCTGACAAGTGTGATGTCCTTTTGCACGCCCTGGCTGAGGGTGGGGAGAAAGTGCTGACATGGACACTTGTCCCATGAATTTCAGCCCAAGCGACGGGAATCTGCTGACACTGCCGACTGTGTCAGTAGGAAATCTCAACAAAGAAGTGAAATTAAATGCCGACAACTTCTTCTGTGCACTCCAGAGTTACGCTGCTGCTTTAATATTTCATACCTGCTTCAATGTCTTGCACATCTATTTATTGTCTGACCTTATCAGAGTACAGGCTCAAGGAATGGAAGAAATGGACAAGATGGATCCTGAGCACTGATCTTTTTTTTGTTGGGATTTAAGATAACTCCAAAATTATCCCCAAAGAATACAGAGTAATTTCAGGAGGAAATTCATATTTTATTTTGCTCTGTCAAAATAATTTGATGCAAATGATATAAAAATACTTTCACCTGCTGTTCAGACTTAAAATGCCCTACAGTAGAATGTTTGAGCTAAATGTTGACGAAAAGAAATTTGAAAATCTCTATAGTATACTAGGAACTACGGGAGAGCGTCATTCAAAAGACATCAAGCATCGTAGTGTGGTTTGACCTAAGATCTTTTAACTTAAAAGACCATACTCACCCTTTCATTATCTTGTATTTTTGCTATTTAATTACATCATTTCTCATAATAGACAATTGAACCATAATTGTTGTAGTTGTATAGTGTGTGTTCAATGCCTTTTGAGTTATTTGCTAATTCTACAGCAGCCAAATTCAGTACATTCATTTAGAACTTTATGTGATCAGTAATAATACATTTTCTTTAAGGATTGCAACTTCTTTAACTTATCTATCTTCCCATCCAATGAGCCTCTTTCTTTGCAGAAGAGAAGCAAACCCACAGAATGACAGATGAGTTTAACCACTGTGTTTCACAACGGTGAAAGTTTCACTGTGTGGTGTGGAGGTTGTAGTGCCTCAGATTGGAAGAACGTGATGAGAATGGTGAGGACGGCAGAGAGGATCATCGGGGCTCCTCTTCCCTCCATTATGGACATTTCATCCCAGTGCTTTGTTTCCCGAGCCGTAACATCATCACTGACCCCTCACACGCCCACCATGGACTGTTCTCCCTGCTGCCCTCTGGGAAGAGGCTTCACAGCACCCGCTGCAGGTCCTGCAGGTTCTGCAACAGCTTTTTTCCCGCCTTCATCAGACTGTTGAACCATTGAAACTCTAAATTGGACTCACATTATTTTGTGCTATGAATGTTGGTGAACTTCTATGATCCTTTTAAATAGGACACAACTATATGTTATACTGCATTTTGCAGCATGTTTAATATTTACACTGTACTGAACGTTTTCATGTTAATGCTCTTTTGCACCATTATTTAAACTTTCTTTTTTCTCCTACATTGTTTACATTACAATCACTACTGCACTTTATATTGGTAATGTTTATCTACTCTGACCGCAATATCATTACAACTTTTGTAATCTGACAAATTACAATAAAGTTTGTCTAAATCTCTAAGATTAAGAGGCACTGGGGTGTTAGGTTTTTCTATCAAATCTATACCAATATTTTTTGCTTCTATGTCCTTTAAGCCCAGTCGGCCTCAGCAGATGGCCGCTCACACTGAGCCTGGTTCTGCTGGAGGTTTCTTCCTGTTAAAAGGGAGTTTTTCCTCTCCACTGTCGAAAATGGGCTTAAAGTGTAAAAAACCGAACTTCTCCTTTAAGACTAGTTTAAAGGTATCTTTATTGAAAAGTACAGCGCTTTTCCGTCAAAAATAAGGACATTTCAATGTGAGCCCAAACTTTTGAACGATAGCGTAGATCACAGCATCTACAGCTTTGTCAGTTCTGGAGTTAATAAAAGAAGTGAGCAGATCCAAAGATTTTCACACTTGGTCTTTGCTTCTGGTGTCCCCTAGTGGTCAGGATTGGAACCAATACTTTTATTCTCTACATAAATTACATATATAAAGTTTTAGGAAAATTCTGTTTCTTTTTTTCTTTGTACATGACAGATATTTTGTGTACAGGTGAGAGCTGATAGCAGCTCATAGATGATTTCACACCGAAAGGACTTAGCCCTAGCATGCTAGCATCCAGAAAACTCCAACATTTTAGTGCTTCTTTAGATATTTCAGAGGTCTCACTGATTGGCTATTTTATAGCCAATCAGTGAGACCGACCAAAAGATGATGGATTTCCCATGATTTTCCCATTCATTTTCTTATTTTTTTTTTTTTACAGTGTTCTGTCTAGCGATGTGGCAATAAGAATAATTGTCTTGATGCCAAAGAAAGAGCCCAACAGATTTTACTTTCACCAGTGGAGCAGTGCGGCTATCGCCTTAGTGTTCTGCTTGATTAATGCATATAAATAGCTTTATTATAATTATGCATGGATTATTACAGATTATATGGACACTGCAATGAAAGCAGAACAGGAAAAGAAAAACAGAAAAAAAAGGTAAAAGAAAGAGGAGATAGAAGGGAGACAATGATAAAACATCGTCAGTCTGCTTCATCACCAGCAAAGAGACGTAAAACCTACATCACAACCAACAGATATAGTATAAGAAATGCAATAAAGTAACACCATGATACTATGGCTGAAGTATAAGTAGTATTATTTAATCTGACATGTATACTGTGGTAGCTGAAGATCAGAATATGCCCCCCACCCCCCCACACAATGACCTACATAGATGTGTGTTGTGAAAATGTTGTAGATGAAAGTGNCTCACACTGAGCCTGGTTCTGCTGGAGGTTTCTTCCTGTTAAAAGGGAGTTTTTCCTCTCCACTGTCGCTACAAGCATGCTTAGAGTGAGGGATTGCATACGAGTCAATGAGTCGATGCAATCAACTGGTTTTCCTCAGATAGATAAATTTGGATGAATATGACTGTATGATCTGGTGAACTGTAAAGTGCCTTGAGATGACGTGTTGTGAATTGCCGCTATATAGATAAACTGAATTGATTTGGGCTGCACAGTGGCACAGTGGGTAGCACTGCTGCCTTGTAGCAAGAAGGTTCTGGGTTTGATTCCCGGCCTAGGGTCTTTCTGCATGGTTTTACACTTCTCCCTGAGCATATGTGGGTTCTCTCCGGGTACTCTGGCTTCCTCCCACAGTCCAAAAACATGACTTTTAGGTTAATTGGCTTCTCTGAATTGTCCTTAGGTGTGACTGTGTGTGTGAATGGTTGTTTGTCTCTGTGTTGCCCTGCGATGGACTGGCGACCTGTCCAAGGTGTACACCGCCTCTCGCCCATTGACTGCTGGAGATAGGCACCAGCACCCCTCGCAACCCCAATTGGGACAAGCGTGTAAGATAATGGATGGATGACTTGAATTGAATTAATGCTTTCATTCAACTTAGGTTTCTAAAATCATCGCTTTTCTAAAATCCAGGTTCCTGAAATGCATGGCTTATTGAGCTGTGGACCTATAGACCTCACATGGTCTCATTAATGCTCTCCTTGGCCAGCTATTTAAAAGCGCTCCATGTGATGTTTAACGTTTGGGGTGTTCTTTTGTATCTAAAGGCTGCTTTTAACCCTTCCTGACCTGTCCCAACCCATTGCACTGGATAAGGTTAAAAGGTCTGAACATGAAACCATGCCATATTTTGTGAATATTTTCACATTTTGCAATCAACTCCAAAGTGGTGTGTTAATTTGTGTTGGTCTGTAATTTGAAGAATGCTGAATTTGTGTGTTTCTAGCCTGACAGTTCCAGAGGTTAACCAGTCATTGAAAAAAAGACACAACAGATGTGCAGGTCATAATACCCCAAGAGTTTATTTCAGCAACTGTGTACTATCTTTACATCATCATCACATTCATCAAAACAATTAAATAAAAAATAATATGTAAGAAGATTAAGAAATAGTCAAATCCTGGAAATCTTACACTAGGTGTTAAAAAATTCATGACATTTTATATTTGACCTCAACCCAGGGTTTTGTTGTGGTTTACCCCCTCAGGAAGTGGCGCTCTTTCATTTATTTCTGATGATTGCATGACATCCTTGGTACAGAGATGTGACCTTGGAGTGATGGTGCCATCTTTCTGCACTCACAGATATGCATTTTATGTGCCGTATCTCTGATAGGTGAAGGAACAGTGTGAGGAAATCATGTATTTTCTTCAATCCTTTCGTTTCTGTTTGTTGACAGATCACAAAGCCAAGAAAAAAAAATCCACAAGTTCACAAAGGATCTCATCTCACAATAAAGCCTCCTGAGGATTGCTGGGATTCTGGTGAAGAGACACAAATCGGTCTGTAACCAACTCTGCACAGAGGAAAGATAAATCTGCTGGCAAAATCGCCTATTGCTGCAGATAGAATAGCTATATTTCTGACCAATCAGCTTGCTCTTTTAGGGACGGAAGCTTTAGAAGCTTTTTTGTTTAATTACAAAAAGCGTTTGTCTCAAAGGAAAATATGTGCTTGCTATAACATTAGCTCTAAAATAGCTCTAAAAAGTTACTGTCGCTTCAAAAAGACTGTTTTCACCACTGTGAAAAAAAGCTGCCAATAAATATTCAAATATCTTTTACAAATCACTGAAATATGTTGCTCTCATCCTTTTCAGAGTCCTCAAGTGCATTAGATTAGATTTAGAAACTATTACACTCCTTATGACATGAAGAATGAAAGCCTATAAATGAAAAAAATCTGTCAAAATTTTACTCTTTTGATTGTTTCTTGTTGTATTTCACTGTGTTGATTACTGTTAATATAATATTATCATGTCAGGGTTCTGTTCTTTATACATTTAGGATATTTTTTTGTTAGATACTTTTCTTTGTCTCTTTCTGCCCTTCTTTCTCTCGCTGCCTCAATTTCAACGTATTTCCTGTAATCTGCTCATTTGGCTTGCCTGTCATTTCTCTACAACAACTTTAGTATAAATACTCACCTGTTCTCTTTATTCTCAGCTTGTTCCTCTCGTTATCATGTTTGCTTACTGCATGTTTCCAGTATCTCAAGTTACCCCTTTTCATGCTGGAAAGTTTGTTTGTTATGTGTTTGTTTGTTTTTTAAGTTTTGTCTTCCTTATTATCAAAGCATTCAAGTCTTGCTCCCTGTCCGAGTTACCACAGAATGAAAAAATGATAAGAATCCCCATAAATGAACTAACTGTACATCCAACATAATGCAATAAAATCTCGACTAAACCCCTTAAATTGTACCCCAGTACAAATATCCTTTATAGAAACAATGCAAGGTGAACATCAAAAATACCTTGCAGTCTTTTGGCACACATGGAATCTTTAAAAGTGTCAGTAAATGATTATAGTTAAATCTGCCTGGTTAAAATCCATGTTCTTATCCCAGTCAGCTGATGTAACCACCAGCAGTGCTTTATTGAAAGTCTGGATTGTTTCCAATTCCCCACTGAAAAACAGAAAAGCATCTATGAGAAAAAAGCTTTAAAAAACAGCATTTATCAGTTTAATGAGAAAAACACGACATGAGGACTGCAAAGTGTGATGAGGCATAGTGCTTGACTGCATAAGTGCCATAATCTGTTGGGTCCCCATTTCAGAGAAGGAAAATCACAGACTTTATTATGTAAAACTAAGAAAAGTAAAATCTTGATGCCAAAAAAAAAATATTTTTTTGTCTAGTCCAGGTAAAATACAAACCTTCATGTCAGAAAATATACACCTGCAGTGCAGGACATCAGTTAGATTTATCGGTTTACATTTTCAGATTTTTACAACAGCCAAATATTTATTTAAGGTTAGAGGAATGTGGACTTGAATATTGAAAACTGCCATATTTTCTGCACTATAAGGTGCACTGGATTATAAGGCGCACCATCAATGAATTGCCTATTTTAACATTTTTTTCATATATAAGGTGCACCACACTATAAGGTGCATAGAGCTTCTTGCGTTATAATACCAACTTGTATAAACTTATAATCTGTTGCTATTTTTAGCTGAAAAAGCTCTGTATGTCTAACGAAACAGATCTCTAATTATTTTTACCAACCCGTCTCCTAACTTCTACTTAAACATCGAAGTAGCTGCTGGTTAATATTCACTGAGTGCTGCTGTGCATCTCTCCTCCTCCACGTAGCTAACCTCTATGCACCCAACCTCTGTTACCTCCACTGGCTTCCTGCCCCCATCCGCCGGGGTTCTCAGACCAGCCCCGGAGCTCATGGCTCGGTTCGAGTGACCGGTGTGTTTCGACTACGTGCTGCGCTGTAGTCGACCAAAATCCTGGACGATTTTTTAATTCTCCCCAGACCTTTTTTTAGGTATGAAAAGTAGGACATGTCCAGGAAAAAGAGGACGTCTGGGCAACCTAGTCTTAACACACAGAAATGTAAATGAAAATTCCCAGTATGCACTATGCTCTACTTCTTCTACGGGAGAAAATGGAGTCAGCGGCTGCTCGCCATACAGGGCGCACCGGATTATAAGGCACGCTGTCGGTTTTTGAGAAAATTTAAGGCTTTTAGGTGCGCCTTATAGTACGGAAAATAGGGTACTTACTATTTTTGTTCTGTTTGAAATACATACAGTACCTTTTGTCGGTCTGTACAATTAATTCCACTATCATATGTGAAGATTTCTGTTTATAGTACAAAAAAGAGGAAAAACCTTCAATCAACACATTGCGCAGCAATTAACATAGATGGTTCACAAAAAAAAGATAAATACAAAAAAGCGTTTCTCTACTGACTGATATATCTGTAATCAGTAGCATAGCGCTTTGCCATGTATACAACTTTATAGATGACAGAAAACACTGCACATCACCCTGAACCCACCACCACAATTAGACATGGTAGAGGCGTCATTATATCCCTCTGGGGGCCAGCCAGCATTTAACCAACACTATAAGAAAAACTAGGAAAAATTAAGTACATGTCTTTTTAGATATGTCTGTAATCTGGTGGTGCATCTATTAGAAAACTTTAGGAGGACCAATTTGAATTATTAAAATCAAGTTACAGAGAAAACCTTCAGAACACCAAAGTAAACAAAAATATCAAATGTTTCTCAGATTGTTCTGGGATCAGCGGCAATAGATGGTGCTGCCTTGTTTGCTCCTCCACTGCAATCCCAACTCTGCCTCTATTAGCTTGGATGCTTTTATGGGAAACTGACAGCAAAATGGATTAAATGGGGTTTGCTGACAGAATACATATCAAATCTTAGGGCATGCAATTGTGGGGCTGCGGCATTTGCAAGGCTTATGACTTCTGCTGAGGCTGTGGATCCAATGCGCTTCTGCCGGCTTTCCTCTTCTCGCCGCTGTTCAGATGAGGGAGAAAGAGGGAGAAGAGGGGAAAAAGGAAAGAACTCTTGATCACATGCTTTGTCTGAAGTGAGTCACCTTGCAAATATATGAATAGCAAATGCAGGAAAAGTAATCTGGCAGTGCACAGGTACATCCTCTCATTTGCATATCTGCCAGCCCCTGTGTTTAGCTTATGCATTTTAGGACATGACATCTGAAATATGCAAAGGTATGCATATATTCCCCCCCCCTTTTTATCAATAGGCTACACATTTCTTTTTTGCACTTTACCCATTTTTGTCTCCTCAGTCCTTTATGTTTTTTCCCCATTCTGTATCTTCTTTTTCTCATCTCAGACCCATGCTTTCTCTTGCACCCTAAACCTAATGCTGTTCTTCTCCCTAGGTCTCAATCAGGGTGCAGTGTACACCCCCCACCCCACCACAATGAGGTGCATGACAGGGTAGCAGGTGGGTCGAGGAGAATATAACAAATATTCCCTTCCGTTTCTCCCGGCATCTCACCCACTGTCCGGCCGGAGGCTCTCCTCAGACATCCTTCCTCCTTTCTTCCAGCAGCTTTCTATTTCCTCTGAAAACATTGACAGTCAAATCAGATTCAGGCTATGTTCCACCTTTGCTGAACGTCTTTCTAGACAACCAACAGTAAAGAAAGTTGCTAAATGTCTCAAGCCTGAATTTTCATGATCTGGCCTGTTTGCTCTTCCTTAATTGGTTATTTCTTTCACCTGTTGTTTTTCCTCCTTGTTGCAATTATCATTTACTCCTCTCACCTGTTTCCTTTGATTTATATTCTGTTCAGCCTAAGCATTTAATAATAATAATAATAATAATAGATTTTATTTGTAACGCACCTTACATTTCAAAGAAATCTCAAAGTGCTACATTTGGGGCCAGATCATTATTTGTTCTCCGTTAGTCGTTCTATTCAGTTCAGTTTGTTTCAAGGTTCATGTTTTGGATCCTGTCGGCCAGTGGAAAGAGGGTTTTGTGTCTGTCTCGTCTCCTGCTCGTCCACTGTCCCTCCCCTGCTGAGTCCTCAGGGTTTTTGGCTCTATATGCGGAGAGGTTCAGTTTTTATCTCAGTAAGCCTGGCTCCCAGGTGGAAACCATTTTATAGATCCTTCATCAAGTTCTGGTTCCATGTCTTATATCTGCTACCGTCTGACACTGAGGCTGCCTGTCTGCACCTGATCCTGTCTGCTCCTGTGCGTGACCGCCTGGTCATGCTTCTGGACCCTGTCAGACTCTGAACCCTCCTCGGAGCTCTACTATGCCCGGAAGCCTGGATCCTGTCTGTTCCTGCCTGATCTAGATCCCGTTCTGTCTGTTTCTGCCTGATTTGTATCCTTGACCAGGATCGGCTTCCTGCTAATCCTCCCGAGATGCACCGGGGACACTCTGGGTGACGCTCGCCGTGTCAGCTGTCAGCCCATCGGCTGGATCGCGCCCCCTTCACAGGTGATGGACTGAACTGCTAAGCCAGAGTGTCTGTAATTGGGCGGTGCCCCCCCCGCCCTCCTGCAGCATGCGTGAGCCGCAGTTCCTGGCAGCTCCACTTTAGTTTTAGTTTTGTTTGTTTTCCTTTTTGAATACTGGGTCCATCTGTGCCGTTTCTTGACATGAATGGGCGTTAGGTGTTGACCTAAGTTAAATAGGTAAATAAATACAGGAAAAATTAATTGCTTCAATTGGTAACATGTAATTGAATTAAGTTTGCCTAACTTGATTAAAGTTTTCAACTTATAAAGATAATGAATGAAGCTGGATTAACTTGATTCAAGTTGCATTTTCTTTTTAAAGTGTATAACAGAAATGTGAAATACATTTGCATTGGCCCCCTCTGAGTTAAAATGTTGTATAACCACCTTTCCCTTATTCTTTACAAAATAGTTAAAGCTCTGTCAGATTGGATGGAGAGTATTTTCAGATTCTCAATTAGATTTAGGTCTAGACGTTGTCTAGGCCATTTATTAAAAACACGAGCACATGTTGATCCATGCCTTGCGGTAGTTTTACAGTCAGTGTACTATTAGAAGCATTTAGAAGCCTTCAAAATGTTTTCTTCCAAATCTGCTTCATGTTTACTTAATCCATAACATTTCTAATAATTATGGATAACATTTATGGACACGGCCTTATGGAAAAGCTGTATGATTATTTTAATACTGCGAGTGCAAAATGCAATGCATGTCAAATATGTGTGTAGTTTAGGTCAACATTATCTCCCCTTTGTAAAGTGCTTTGTAGAGGAGAGGTGGTGAGGAGGTGAGGAAGCGCTGTTTACCTGTATGCTTTTGCTCTTATTGACATGGTCCCACATGACATGTGAATGGAGCCACAGCTAGTATCTGGCCATGAGCTATCATTATCTTTGCCATCCTCTCTCTGATGAATCTACCGCAGCTCCTTGCTGAGGAGCATGGCTTTATTTAATGGGCTCTTTCAGCCGTGGTTCGCCAGGCAGAAGCCTCTTACAAACCCATTTAAAGAAGGTTCTATGGATTTCATGGCTCCCCGGGCACTCTCTCCTCCTTTCAATAAGGTGAAGTCCAAGGCTTTATCCATCCGTCAATGGGCCAGGGGAACTGTGGAAGCAGCACTTTTTTTAATCCCTGAGATGCCTCTGTCCACTCTGTGCTCGGCTGTTCTCTGATAGGACAGCCTTGTTGTTCAGCTCCCACCTGGGGACTTCTGAGTTCCTGTGGCAGAGCAGATTTATTGTTGCATAGATGAGGATAAAGTCTGGGCATCTTGAACTGTGCCTGCAGACAGAAACTCACATAATAGAAAGGAGGAAGGAATAGAGGAAGGAGATCCATGTGGATTCAGGTTCTTCTGAAGGAGATACACATCCACATGTATGGGATGCAGAAATATGTCTGCCTTGAATGTGTTCTTTATCATTTAGCCATGAATTGCACACAAGCACCAAGATAATTACATTTGCAGAAGTAATAACACTGTAACTAGAATAAAATGAATTAAAGCACAAACCGTTCTTTTCAATAGAGATCTCAGCATATTTGTGAGGTAGCCTATATATCTTGATAAATTCAAATGAATATAAACAAAACCATGATTTCTTAAACATTTCAATTGAAGCTGAAAGAAAATTTAGGGAATTAGTTTTTCACCCTTTTTCCATCCCTTTATTTTACATTGTGGCTGGATAAATTGAGCTTCTCATCCAGCCTGGTTTGCACATTTTCAAGAAATGCTCTGCTGATGGATATTAGCAAATTTAGCCCAGCAGCTATTTTTCTGACCTTTAAGGACCACCACACACCAATCTTATTTCACAATTCTTTTATTTTAATAATACGTCACAGTGTGCACATCTCTGCACAGTTAGTTCAGTAGCTATGGTCTTGTACTCATTTCCCAACTTATAAAAATTCAGCTCACATGCACCTGGCTTGACTGATTGATTTATTCTTTCACTTAACATACCCTGTTTTTTTCTTTTTAAATCAGAGAATGTTAATCATGTTGTGCAAGTTTACTAGCACAAGATTATGAATATATTAAATAACTAGAACTGGGAGTTATAGTTAATTAATTGGTCATTCAAATCAAGGGTAAAACTAGTTAATCATTATTGGTTGAATGACTATAACTGTTATTTGCTTACTGACCAGGGTTCTTAGTCTCTTACACTAAAGGTTGGACTCCTGAATCCAGCTGTTTAAAATCCAGTTGCCTTTTACCAATTTAGTTATTTAGACTATGGCTATCAGCAGAGTGAATAATCATCAATCAAATAAACAGGTCTCTGTTCATTCGGATGTTACTGAAAGAAGAGTTTATCCAGCCTGAGTGATAAACCATTCACTGTATAACATAAACACAAAAGACCACGGGCTGAAATTACAATGGTATCTTTATTAGCTAATAATCACACAGTGTTATTATTTCTTATAACTACCCAGAAACTAAACAGGCAAATACGCAAATAAAAGGGGAAGAAGGGGTTTAAAAGTCTGCTCAAGAGTCTCTGAGGAATGTGAATGAGAAAGTTTTAAGGTTAACAAATTGAAAGTGTCTTTTAAAATAGTAGCATATGGTAAAAAAAAATTACAATGACTAAGGAATGCATTAATTGTGATGAGGCTGAAAGAGAATAAGTTAGTTTAGCTGTTACCAGGAGATCTGGTCAAACAAGACTACCTATTCTAGCTAGGTCACCCAAGCAGAGCACTTATTAAACATCAAATGGAAAGGTAGAAGGATGGATGTTACTGTTTTGGCTCGTTGGAATGGAAGGGACTTTCTGCCTCGGGCTGTTGCAGGCCCCGTCTTTCTTTCAGTCTGTCCAACTGCAGCTTTCAAAGCAACTTTGATCAATCTGATGCAATAACAAGAGGCAACTTTGCAGGGGTTAATGTTTGAAGAATAGAAAAGAATACATTACAATAGAAGAGAATTCAACTTTATTGTCATTGCACTGTTACAAAGTACAAAGCAACGAAATGATCTCTCTGCTTTTAACCCATCCCCTTGGGGAGCAGTGGGCTGCCATTGTGCATCGCCCAGGGAGAAGTGTGCAGTTAAAGGTCTTGCTTAGGGACCTAGAGTGGCAGTCCTTGGGATAGGGGCTTGAACTCAGAACCTTTAGAACACAAGCATAATGCCTTAACTACTATTTCACCGCTCCCCCTATAACTCGCAGTAGTCCGGGACGTCTCCCATTAGCTACAACGTTTAGCAGGTGGCAGCTCTCAGGCAGTGGCATTACCAGTATGGATTGGGTCAGGGACTTCTTGCGGCTCTTCAGCAAACAGCAATTGGGCCCAGCTGTTGTTCCTTCGGCAGTTAGATTCATGTTGACCAGAGCTGGATTAGCTCTCCTGTGCTGCAGTAGGCGGTTCAAGAAGCATTGCGTTCAACACGGTTTTAATCACAGGAAAGACGGCCACTATGATCACCTCCTTCCGAACCGTAGGAAATGTAGTCTGACTTGGTCCAGCAAGGAGACACCTCTCAGGAGGGATTTGGTTGCAACTTAGCATAGCTTTCAGTGGAGAAGCGCTTAGTCTAGGCCAGAGGTCACGGATTAGCGGACAGCGGTCCGGATCTGGACCCACCTGCTGGCTAAGCCGGACCCAACCTGATTTAAAACATTTAGAAATTACCACATGTTGTCCGACGACAGTGTCTAACTTCACTTGTGCCCCTTCTCCTGGTAACATGGTAAAGCCCTCCAGAGCACCCGGGACCAGGGTGCACATCATACAAATTAGCCAATGAGCTGTGTGCTGCTGTGAAAAAGGGTTCTCCACCATGAACATAATCAAAAATAAGAATCGATCAAGGCTCAAAGTGAGACCCTTGATATGTGCTTGAAAATGGCTTTGTCACCAATCAAACCAAGGTTTAAAGCCTTGCAGGGCAGCCTAAAGCCCACTTCTCTCATTAAGCCATAAAAAAACAAAAAAACAAAACAAACATTCACTTTAAAAAACACTTCAGATTTTAAAATTGAAACATTTCCTATTTTTTTATATATTTTTTTTATTTAAAAAGTCAATGTATAACATGGATGCATAAACCCCTCATTTTATTTCAGTGTTAAATTCTTAATTAATTGTTCCTTAAAGTAACAGAATATAATTAAATCTCTGGACCTTTACTGGTTGATGCTTTTCTTTATTCAGACCTCGCTGATTTCTAACTGGTTACCCCTGGTCTAGGCCTTACGCGGCTGTCGGCCACTGACAACAGGAAGTTGACTGGATACAAGTTCCTTTTCTAAACTCCATCGGTGGGGTGTGCCTTCAGGAGGGAGTTGTTCCAGTTACATCACTGAAATTTGATCTCAACATTCATAATCCAAATGTTTTTTAATGTCGAAAAAGGTTTTTTGCTCAGACTCTAGATATAAGCAAGTTTGGGTGAGTAGTGGAAAAATTATCCTAATTTTGCTTAATTACAGAATGTTCTCTTGTCTGTGTCATGGTTTTATGTAAGTTTCCAACCCACATGCAGCACACTCTCAGGAGACAAGTAAGAGTTAAAAATGTTTATTGATAACAGGAACTACTAGGCAACTGGTCCAGGACTGAGAAAACAGGAATAAGTGTTGGGCTGTATAGCAGAGAAACTGAATGGATAAAAGAGATCTTGAAAGAGAAGATTTGCTTACTGGTGATGAGTGGGGTCTGAAAAGTGGAATGTGATTGGAGGTTAGGAAATGGTCTTCGAAGGTGAACTGCTTGTGAGTCATGCGTGTGAACCAGGTGGCTTCTTAGGTTGAATCAAGGTGAGCAGCAGGATGACCTGAATGTGAGCTGTTGGAGAATGATCAGGGTTCAATGGGAAGTAGAACTCAGAGGAGGAGAAGGTCTGGAGACTCCCAGCGGGAGCTACTGCAAATTGGGTATTTGGAAGCTTTGGAAACAGAGGAGCCCTTGGAGATGAAACCAGGAACACAGAGGCAAACACTAAGGCATCAAAGTGGTGGGAGCAAATTTCTTTAAGCCTCCCCCTAGATGAGTTGATGAACCACACCTGTAAACCCTCGGCCAATCCTGCTTTCATATGCCACCTGTGGAGAAAGAAGGAAACAGCAGACCTGTGACACAAGCCTATCAAGTGTCACTCCCAACAAAGTCTCACTCGCAGCTGTGGAAGGTGCCTTGATTGAAGGTGGGGGGGATTAAACGAGGATGGGACGGCTTCTTCCAACGAAAAAAGGAAAGCAGTTGTTGCTATGGCAACACAGTGATGCCCCATGTGCTTGGCTGTAGCTCTGGGGTGCAGGGTGACATAAAATCAAACTTTTTTCCCTTTCTTAAAACACATGTATATGGTCTGATAAAACTATTACAAAGAGGACCTGCCCTTTTGGAATTAATTATGTTTTTTTCATATACTTAACTTGTGATTAAGATGCAGCAAGCCAATGGAATTTGAATATGGTGGAACATGTTTTCCTCCGCCATTAGGTCGCCTTTACTCCAAATTCCGGCTAGCCTGCACTTATGAAGACTCACTATTTAGGGGTTGGTTGGTCCACTCACCCTACCGACTACGTGGTTTGGGATCGCACTTAATGTAAGGGACCCTACGCGTGAACGCGCAAACGGAGGGTTGGTGCTCAGGGTTAGTGTTGTAACAACCTTAGAACCATGGAGCCAATATTCAGCAGACAAAATCAGGACGGTTTACAAAACAAGCTTTATTCAAAACTTAAAGTTAAGGCGTAACGTCTGCAAGGCGGATTACCGGATTCTTTGCAGAGACAGGAAATGCAGGTCAGTGACAAAAATGTCAAGCTGATCACGACTAGGAGAAAAAGTCACTGACCTGGTTGAGAGTTCAGTCCAATTCCAGGGAGAGGAGGAATCTGGGGGGAGATGGTCCACCATGTGCGGTTGTTAGTGCTTCAGAGCTCTGGGTGGTGAGGAGCTGGCGTCAGCTGATGCCGAGGAAGCAACAGTGTCCGTGAGGGAAATTTTAAAGCCCATGTACAGTCTAAGCCAGGTTGACAGACCAGAGCGCCAAAGAGGTACCGAAGGAGAATCCAAGCCAAGGTCAGTAATACAGCCCAAGTTCAGTAACCAGCAGAATCCAGGAAGTCAGTCTAAAAACCAAACTGACAGAGCAGACAGGGACAAATAAAAAAAACCCACAAATATAAAGAGGCAGAAACAGGTCAGAAACTAAATGTCAAAACATTTGAATGCTAGAATTTATCTTGCTGAAACAGCTCAAGTAATCTGGTGCTGATGGCAGGCAAGCAAACTGCGGGAACCAGGTGAAACAGATTGGCAATAATCAGCCGCAGGGCCAATTAGACAGGTGAGCAGGGGCAAATGAAAAAGCCAAACATCAGCGCCAGGATTGGCCCACCTTCCTGTTTTCAAGAGTAGCCAATTTAAATTTACTTTTCTATCATGTCTCATTTATATCCCAGGAAACAGGAAGTCATGATTACCAATTCAAAGTCCCTTAAGTAATTATCTGTCTCATGGTCCTTGGATGTTTGGTTTTGGATTTCTATTGTTTTTTTTTTTATCTATTTTTTTATCTATTTTTTTATTTGTGTAATAACTATTTCCCTGTTGTTTAGTTGTTTTCATTGCTCCTGTAGTTTATGTGTTTTTTTCCCCCATGTTTGATTTCCAGTGTATTCCAGTTCATGTCCCGCCCCCTTCTCATTATTAATATCTTTAAACATCATTAGTATGCCAATACTATGATCCTGTCTGTTGCATGATCATAACACCTTGTGTTATATAAAAATCTAAATTCAGTTGACCTTTTCGGTCATCGCTGACATGCTACCATTCATGCTACAATTCAATTCTCTATGAGCAAGAAAGAAATACTGTTGATTTTGTATTTTCTCCCTATTTTTTCTTTTTCTTTTTTTTTTTTTAGAAGAAACAAACATTCTTGGGTATTTCAAAAAATTGAGATATTCTCCATTCTCATTCTTTGATTGTGCCCCAGAGAAATGGGAGGCAGTAGTTAGTGGCATTATCAGAGGCAATCACTTCACTGATGTCAGACAATGAGGACTTAAGAAGCCATAAAGTTTGCAACAATGAAAAATGATGTGCCAACACACACCCAGAGACACACAAAAACACATTTTCCTACTTCCATTAGGAGTTTTTCTCCCTTTTAAAAAAAAAAAAAAGGAAGCTTTAATTAAGAAGTATGTTAAGCTGAGATCTTGTATGTTTCAGCGATATGCCAGAAGAGAAGAAGCAAATAATTGCATTTTTGTTCTCACATTATGCAAACTGTTCCTTAATTCAATTCAGTTAACTTATATAGCACTAATTCACAACGTATGTTATCTCAAGGCATTTTACAGCTTAGCCAGATCATACTATCAAATTGATTCAAAGTTTTCTATCTAAGGACAACCAGTTGATTGCATCGACTCAGTGACTCGAAGGCAATCCCTTAGACTAAACATGCTTCTAGCGACAGTGGAGGAAAAACTCCCTTTTAACAGGAAGAAACCTCCAGCAGAGCCAGACTCAGTATGAGCGGCCATCTGCCGCCCCGACTGAGGTTCAAGGAGACAGAAGCAGAGATACAGAAGCAAGCAGATATACAAAAGGCAACTTTCCAGCTCCACAGGAAAAATCAGCCAGGCAGACAAGCTCCAAGCAAGCTCACATGTCAGAGGATGAAGAGAGCACATCCAGCCAGTCATAGTCAGAGAAACAGGACAAACACTGACAAACACTTTGGAATCATCTATATGCAAACTTGTTGATGGCAGTAGCAAAGATGATGATCCAGGATGGTGGCATAGCCAAACAAGAACAGACCAGATAAAGCTACTATGAGAAAAAGCAGAGAGAGCATAAAGTTAGAGATTGATACCGCATTTAAGACCAGCGTCAAGATGTGTCCTAAGAGTGGAGAAATTAGCATAAATACATAAAAAGAGGTCCAAGAAGGCATTTATAGATAAAGCAAATAAATAAAGCACAATAATGTACAAATTTACATTCTACTGAAGATGTACATTTTGATTGCAAGATGAGTCAGCGTGAAATTAAAACACATTCATCAATTACAGAGACTGAATTACCACAACATGACCTGAAGAGCAAAATTTTGCTTAAGAAATGTCTGACCTAGAACTGGCCTAAGAACAACTGACCTCCTTGCCTTGAGCCCATTCCACTGACACTGAGGAATTTGAAACATCTGCAGAGGGGGAATTAAGCCCACTCCTCTTTACAAAATGTCTCTAAATCCTTTAGGTACTTGGGTTCCACTTACAGCTGAAGCTTCAGCTTCCTCTGGAGGTCATTCTGAGACCGCCTCAGTCGCTGCATGACACGGTTCATCTTTCCCACTTCTGTATTTTCTTGTTAGTTCTCAGTCACAGTCATCCTAAAATAGCCAAACAGGAGCCATGTTTAAGCTTGAGGAAGAAGGTTTTAATGTCGGTTGGAATCATACCTCATCTGTTCAAAGCATTAATGTACTATCCTTGGCATAAAAAACAGAAATCTTCTTAGATCTGGATAAATTATTGTCCAAAGAGCAGGGCATGGAGCTTCATCAAATAAATAAATGTCTTCAGTGCGTTGGTTTGAATAAAAAATGCTGGCTAATAATAAAAGATGAACGGGTTTTATACAACAATGTTCATGTTTCAGAAGAAAAATGCTGGGTTACACCATCATATTTGAGGACTGCAAAGGGACCCAAGCTGCACTTTGGTCAGCTCTGATTTAAATGTTGTTTGGAAAACCATAGATTGGCCTATATCTGGGCTTTTTTTTTTCTTTCATTTTTATCAGGGCTCATCAAGATCTCAATCTATTCCAGCTTAGCATGTCATCAGATGTGTTCTTATTGCTGTTTTCCTTACTGCTTCATGGTTCACATCTTGTCATCCTGTCAGATCCTGAATGGAGCCTCAGAACAAAGTTGGTCAATAGTTACTCTCTGTTTACTCCATTTGCAAATAATCAGACAACATCAAAGTCTTGACGCTGATTCATTCACTAATTGCAGCTTTAGACAGCTTTTACCAATATTGATGGAGATGCCGGAATCAAAGCTGGATCAGGTTTATGCACACAAGTAAAGTTCATCACTATGATGTGTGTTTCAATTTTTGATGGCATTAAATACTCATTTAATGAACTGAATCCAGATCAGTCCTTAGCCTTCATGTAAAATGTATTTTGTTCAACAATCATGAACCAGATTGTATCTGATCATATCCTGGCTCTTCAGACTAGCCATCGGTTCCAGATTATTTCAAGCCGTTGGTGAGACATATTCTAGCGTTCCTGTATTCTGTTTACCTGATCCTGACCTGTTCTGCCTCTCAACCTCTGAGCTTCTCTGTTCCCATCTGAATTGTTTGCCTGACCGATCTTCTGACTTCTGCTTGATCACTGCCTGTCAGTGTTACGTACCTGGAACTTTTATCCGACTTCATTCCCTGGATCTCTGACCTCCTGGCTCTGACAACTGAGCCGTTCACAGATGTCGGCTTTCCCTTTGCCCTCTGGATTATCTTGCCTTCCTTAGTCTGCTCAGTTCTGATCTCCTGCCTGTCCTCTGACCAACAATACATCAACATCTGGGACTCTTTGTGTAGTAACCGCTGCATCGCATTGGCAGCCGACCAGCTGGAACCAACCTCACCCTCAGTCCAAGCCCAGCGGGTGAGGTTGGTAGTTGACCGGCTAAGTTGGGGCTCAGAAAGTTGTGAGCTATAGAAGGCATTGGCTTTCATGTTTAGGATTCTGGTTCAAAACTAACCCTAGGATTCCTACATCCTTGTTTTGTTCTTACAAAAACCTTTTCTTTCGCTTCACTTTCGGTCTTTGAAGATCCAAGTTTTTTTCAAAGTTTTTTTCATTTACATTTGGGAGAAAGATGTACGAAGTACAAAGCAAGGAAATTCTTTTCTGCGTGTAACCCATCCCCTTGGGGAGCAATGGGCTGCCATTGTGCAGTACTTGGGGTGCAGTGTGGGTTTAAGGGTCTTGCTCAGGGAGCCAGACTGGCTGTCTGTGGCAGTGGGGCTTGAACTCAGAACCATTGGAAAACACAATGCTCTAACCACCAGGCCACTACTCCCCTAGTCAAGTTATAATTATATACTTTAATGTTTACTATAATACTATACTATAATGTTGTTTGTGCTTATACTGTAAAGATTAATATTAGCATTGCTGTTACTACTACTGCATTATTAAGGACATTCACTCCACCATCTATCAACCCCACAGTTACATCTGGATTATTTTACAGCAAAACTGCTGCTTTAATGACACCAACGTTCCCACTTTTTCTCTGTTTTTGTAACACTGGATTTTGGGCTTTTCTTCATTATTTTCACAACTCTGCTAGGAGGTGCTAACCGGCTTAGTTAATTTCCCTCCTGTTTATACCCCTGTTTAAAGTTCTCACAGCATGAAATGTTTTTCTGATAGTCTAGTTAGAGCAACAATTAAAAAGTACAACAATCCAGAGGATCCATGTTTATTTGATTATCTGTGCCTGCAATCAGTGATATGGGGGGGGGGGAATAAATCCCTGAGCATGCTGTTACACATTTACAGCAAAAAGCAATGCCTTGCGGCCAAAAATTTCCGAAACACGAATTTAAGTTACCGTAAGACATTCAAACATTGCAAAGTGTTTTACTTATGAAATCTTTCTATGTTTCAAATATATCAAAATAAATATTTTTGATTTGTAGCAGGATATTACTATGTTATCTGGGTGCCACTTGCTTTGAAAATGAGGTATGTGTATCTGTCTTAATCACTCACAGTTCATAGTCATCACTTATTTCACAGGAACACCGCTAACATGAAGAACCAATCAGATGAAATTGATGAGTGCATCACCATTCCTTCCATAGGAGTAAAGAATAGGAGCCAGCTACTATCAAATACATTTACTCCATTATCTGTAAACTCATTATTTTAAGATGACACAAAGACAACAGAGCATTGGTTTTGAAAGAGGCCATATGTTATTTTGAATTAAGCTTAAGACAGGAATAAAGCCTTTTTTTATCTTAAAGTTTATCAACTCCCTCCATAGTTGCTTAAACAGGAAGGCTGCTTATACGCTGAATCTCAGCATTTAGTTAGGATGGACAAAAATGAAACTCATTAGTTGGGATAAAAAAAGAGGACAATCAAGCTGGATTTTGGAGGAAGATTTAACAAGTCATTTGGAAAACAAAACAACTTGATGTCATATTTTTTGTTGCATATTTTTTTAACTTATATCTCTTGATTGTCCCACAGGGAGGATGTTTGTCCTCTACATTTACTCATCCCTTTAAGCATCAGTGGGCTACAAACAATGAGTGGCATCCAGGGAGCCTTCAGGGATAAAGGCTCCTCTTCTGGGACCCAAAGTAATAGCCTGAATTTCTGAACCAGTGACCTTTGGGGCCAAGCGCTCTACTCTAAACATGGCGCACCACTTCCATACACACATGGTTTGGCAGACTGATGAGAGACAAAGATTTATCAAAGAGAAAATTTTCAATTGTTGGGGAACAGGCAGTACAGGAAGAAAGCACTGGTGCCAGGAGCAAAGGCAAACTGACATGAAAGGTAACCGAAAGTTGAATTGTCCAGAAGGTCATGAAAGTGACTGTTAGAGAAGTGATTATAGGACAAGAGAGGTATTGACTAATTTGTGAATTGTAGACTTAGACTTAGACTCAACTTTATTTCTCCCTTGGGATTACCAGTACTCCTTCAGGGAAATTCTGGTTCCAGTAGCTTATAGAGTACAAAGAGGTAACACAAGATACCATTAAAGATAAAAAAAAATATGACAAATTATATAAAAAGAGTATATATATAGTACCAAAAAAGCATAAAACAAGTTGTAATGTCCTGGAATATGTTTCCCTTAGACATAAAAATATTTGCACAGTAGAGAGCTAAGGGAAGACTACGTAAGACATCGTAGTTGACTTGGGTTATTGCACTTGTACTGCAGAGATGAACTGACCATATAAATAAATGAAAATTAAACAGACTACACCGTAGTTGACTTGGGTTATTGCACTTGTACTGCAGAGATGAACTGACCATATAAATAAATGAAAATTAAACAGACTACACCGTAGTTGACTTAAATTATTGCACTTGTACTGCAGAGATGTACTGACCTTATAAATAAGTTAAAAGAAAATGACACAGGCTACACAGTAGTTAACATGTTATTTTTGCACAGTGAGAGAAAAGAATATTGCACGAGTAACAATAGGTAATGTTTTGCATAAGATGTCCAAGGAGGGGGGTACTGACAGCAGATGCAGGGACTAAACAGAGGAGCTGAGGGAAAATGTACCACTTCTTTTTTCAGATGATGCCTAAAGCTGAGGGGGGCAGAAAAAATACAGTACAGGTACCTGCATAAGTATTAATGTATATATTTGAAAATTGCTGTGTGGTGTAGAGCCAGGGCAAGTGGAGTGGTGGAGACAGAAAAAATGAATATATGGGGAACTAAACAGGAAAATATAACCATAAGAGAAACAATCATGTTGAAATAAAAACCTGAAACTATGCCGAATTATTCTTACTGTTTTTTGTCCAATATCCTCTTTAACTTACACTACTTTTAGGCTTGTGTTTTTATTTTAGAGCTGTTGTTTCCTTCCAGACTGTTCTGGACTTTATGGACTGTGTTGAAATCTTGTCCAGTATTTTTTTTTTTTCTTCAGTATGTATAGTAGGGTTTTATCATTTCTGCTTTTCAGGAATTGTTGAATAGAAAATGACTCCTTGCCACCTCTGCTCCATCCTCCAACCACCTTTAATTCACACAGAAATTATGTCATGCTACATTGTCTTAAAGTTTGATTGACTGACTGTGTTATTTGTTATAAGTATTTTTTTTTTTAACTAAACACACCACAGCTGATGATTTTGGCTTATTTATGTCAGAAACACTAAAGTTTGAGCATAACTTTGACATGAAACAGAGTAAAACCCCAAACAGAATTTGCTTCACTTGGACAGGTTGCTTCTATGCTGTCTGCTGATAATGAAAACCATGCTGCAGACTCTCTCTGGTGCTGAATTAACAGAAAAAGGGAGAGTTGTTTCATTCAATAAAACCTGCATAGATACAATGGCAGCGGATCAGGGTGCCTTCTGGGCGCTACCCTCTGGAAGTCTTCCTGGCACTGCCACCTGAGAGGAGACCCTTGGGCAGACCCTGAAAATACAAGAGGGATAACATTTCCCTTCTGGCCTGTGAATGCCTGGAGATCCCCTGTGAGGCTGAAAGTGTCACCAGGGAGAGGGCTCTATGAGTTTGGCTCTGGCTAGTGATCCACGGAGGAAATTGAAATTATTTTCTTTCGATGATTCCTTTATATTCTCCTCAGAGATGGTCAATTTAGCCCTGTAAGCAACTCTGTGAGTGTTTTTTTTTTTCCCCAAATGTCTTTCAGCCTCTTGAAAGAGTGTGTTATTTTCTTATATCCTTATCGTCCATTACAGGTAGATCATGTCATTTATGAGGACTGCGTAACGGCACCCTCCATTGAACTTTCTTTCACCTTCTCTTTTCTAAGAGCTATCAAATGCCTCAAACTCACTAACAATAAATGCCACATTCAGAAAAATTGTCCGAGTCCTCTTAGAGAGCTCCTATCCTACCCTAAAGATTCCCATCAAGCAGTCCAAGAGTGATTTAAAATATGTTCCATGATGATGATGTTTTTTGCTAAATTAAATTGTCACATGGCATTTTGATATAATTACTGTTATGTTTTCTCATAAGCTGGTTATTTTATTACTTAATCCAATTGATATGCGGGCTCTTCTCTTAGCATTATTACTAAGACTGTCAGCTCGTTTAAGGCACTTATTTGGCAAAACGGCCAACATAGAATTTAGAAAGAAAGACATTTATAGGAGGAAAATGGAGGGGTGTTGAATGTAAATTGGTCTTTTAGGTGCTTTTATGCACCAGCCTGAAATCTAAAAAGCATTTGATGCAATATTAAAAAAAACGGGGGATATGGCACATCACAAGCAAATGTCTAGAAGATCATTTATCTTGTGGATACTTGTCATGGTTCTGCACTTTTTGGTTCTGTTTAAGTTTTCTTTTTGAATTTTTATTGGTTTTATTTCCATTTTGTGTCATTGTAGGTAATTTCTGGTTGTATATGAGTTATTATATTTTTCTTGTTTACCATCTGTTGCTCCCAATCAGTTGATTACTCCTTTCTTTGTTCTGTTAGGCATATATATATATATATACTCCTCCTCTTTAGTAACTGTTTGATGGATTCTCTTAATTTATTCATTCCCATCTTGACTTATGTGTTCCCATTTGTTCCAGTTGATGTGTTCAGTGTTTAGCTTTTTTCTGGATTTAAGCTTCTGTTCCCACCATTTGTTATTAAATTTGCAAGAAACCACCTCAGCCTCCGTCTGTGCATTTGGATCCTCTTTAAACCTCCACCCAACCTGACAATACTGATATTATCATGAACAGCAGCAAATATAATTTATTTTACATATATAATGTGTATATAGTAAGGAATAGAATAGAATAGAAAATCTTCCCATCCCTGATTTTCTTCCTCAGTTCTTTCTGCGCTGCTCTCAGCTCCTCCTCAATCCCTGATCTAAAGGATCTCCTCTTTTCTTTCACAACTGCCTTCATTTTAGGGTTGATCCATGGTTGTTTATTGGACAAGTGACAAATCTTTGTGAATGTACTATGTGTTATTGTACCTTTGTTTGTGCTTTTATGGTCTATATTTTCAGCATTTTTTCCCAATTCTTTTCCAGTGTTTTTTCCATTTAGGGCAATTTGCAATCATGATTAAAATTTTATAATTATTAAAATGTTTTCCTTTTATTTATTGTAATTAAAAGTACAAAACAAGAGATGCAGCTTTAAATTGTCCAGCTGCTGAAATTACTGTCCCCTGGATGATAAAGTTTATTGCATTTCTATATCAATAATTTTATGGTTGTTAAAAAGTTTGTCCTTATTTATTTGGCTTTTTAAGTGGAATTGCCAAACAGCTCTCTCTGTTGTTACAATCTTCTCTACTTAGGGGAGGCCTTAGGCTCACTAAAAGTACTACAAAATACATTTGTTTTCATTAGAAGCCCCCTTAAGGTGTTGTGTGAATAACTTTTTATCTTACTGAGGTAGAATTCAAAGTAAAATTATAGAATTTGAAAAATTCTAGGATTTTTCCCAGGATTCATAAACTTTAAATTGAAGAATGTATAGAATAAAAAGACACACATTTGTTTTCTCACGTTGCCTAAAGCAGTTCATTTTCAAACATAATTTAATATTTGACATATTTATACCTTGTACCTTAGTACAAGATTTTAAAAAGATGTAAATTAAGTATCTAAGAATGACTGCCGATTCATACAGGATTAGGTAAAGAACAGTTGCTTCAGATTCAGTCTTCAGAAGACTGTATTAAGGATTTATTTCAGAATAATCTTTCTGTTTCCATCATAATGATCATTTTAGCCAGAATTTTATCTGATAGTTCCCTGTCATTAGTCACCTTCCATCTAACAGCGATTCCTCGGCTGATTTCCCACTGGTTTGACCATCTGACTCCCTGGTGGAAGGTCCTTTTTTTAGCTTTGCAGGCTGAGGTTGGAAGAAGTGCGGGGGAGGCCGGACCAGTGGGGATGTCCTGACGCAGCCTGTCCTACGATGCCGGACTCCTGGCCATCCTGTATTAATCAGATTTGCTGCAGCAGCCATATGTCCAAGCAGCATGATAAACCCTCCCTGCTCCCCAGCGCCTCTTAGGATGCGCTGTCAACACAGTGTGCGTTTGTCTACAGCACATGCATTGTTCTTCCAGAGGTATTCCTTCAAAGAACTGCTGAGACATTGAATGTCTTTGGCATGAATACCTGAACTACTGTTTGACTTTTTTTGGAGAAAAATGGGTGGAAATGAAAGAGTGGGAATAGTGACATTACATCAGAGGTAAGCCTGAAAGAAGAGGAAGTGACTTTTTGGCAAAGTGAACATTGCCACATTGTAGGGAAAAACATGGGGCTATCTACGTCACTGCAACAGAAGAACTGGCACAATGGAAAGTGCATTAACAAAAGCTCATTCCTGTTTTCCGCCTCATCTTTAAGAGGATGTTACATGCTTCATATTCTTACAAAACCCCGCTCCCAGCATGTCATAGTTTAGATACAGTTTATTTTGCACTGCTTAGCAACAGTGTGGAGGAGATACTTGTGTTTCATCTCTGGAACAAGGATAGCATATTGATAAAGCAGAAGCCTAAAACCATTTGTCCACCTGAAGCTTTCTATTTAGTTCCACAAAAAGATGCATCTCATAATCCATAATTCATAGACGGATATCATAAGCGGGAACATCAACACTTGTCAAACATGATTAACTGCGTAAGTATCTCATATCGCAAATTTAATTCCCTTCTGTACGGATGCCTGGATGTTAGACAGCAATCACAACAATTGAGGCTGAGGTTTTTATGTGACAAAAGTAGGAGAGGGAGAAAGCGTTGGAGTGCTAAAGGGATTTTTACGTGCTAATGAAAACAATCAATGGCTCTGTTTGATTAATCAGAAGGGATATGCCCTTTTATGGAACACAACTGAATAACTGATGTTCCAAAAATTAAAACACTCCAATCATAAAGAGTTCTGGTCCACCAAAATGCTTCATTTTGTAAATATAACATACAGGGCACAAGAACTCGTACCCCACACACTTTTCTTGAGTTCTTGCCCTTACTATCATACGTTTTATTGTATTTTATTAGCATTTTGTGTGATAACCATCAAAACAAACTGCATCATGATGACCAAGGAACAAAACAAACTTGTTGACAGTAAAATCATGGAGTTAAAACCAGTATAACACATGATGATTGTGCCACCGATTGTAGATATATAGCTTGTAGATTCAAGTTACAGATCTCTATCTGTGGAGATCTTCTACAGCTATCAGTGCGATCCTTCCACTTGTACAGAGATCAAATATATATATATATAAATACTTGTCAAGGCAGTGTATATGGTCCTATATAAGGTGGACCAGGGGGTCCAGAAGCAGATGGTATTTTCCCCACACACACACTCCCTCCCCCAAGGCCTATGTATCAACAACATAGTGTCAGTCTGGGATTAGATGGAGAAGCAGAAGCTGCTGGGTAGCCTAAATCCACAGACGAACTGTGGCAAGCCCTCCATGACGCGTTAAATGAACCTACTAGCCAACAACCCTAAAAAGCTGTGTTTTAACAGACAAGTAGATGCTGAGCCAAACACTGATTTGTGTGGACCTTTGAAGACTACTAAGCGTTTAGAACATTTGTAATCTGAACAAATATAACTTAAAGATATGTTATTATTTTATAGAACCTGTCTTAGACCAAAAGCTGCCAAACCAGCCATTTTTCACAGATGGGTTCAGTTGTTATGTTGGAATGCAGTCTCTAAATTAAAAGTTTCCAGTAAAAGAATTTCCTTAAAAAAATTCCCTACAGTTGTCCATGTGAACTCCATGTGAATACCCTGGAGATGCTCTGCAAGGCGCTCTCTGGAGAGCAGTTATCTGCTGTGCAATAAAAATATTTGCTGTTGGATGCTCTGCAGATGATAAATTCATAATCATCAGATTTTGCTAAAGGTGGATAAATGCAAAATGAACTTGGTTTTAACACTCTTTCACAAACCTGGTCAACTGGGTCATTTTTTGTCACATGTATAGGTATTTGTTTAGTTTTATTAAAATTAAATGTTATAAAACAGATTTTACTCAGCTCTAAACACCCCTGTGTTCTGAATAAAGCTGTATATTTATTTTGGGCTCTTATATGCTCTTAAATCATTTCTTTAATTTTCTGTCAAAACCAGAGGAAATGGTGCCAAAATTGTTCATTAAAATATTTTAAGCACAACTTATTTTCATTACATTCATTCAGTTTTACTGATATCCAAGAGTTACTATGACGCTCAAAAGGTTTTTACATTGTTGATCTTTAATCAGTTTTTTTTTTACGAGAGATCGCCTTAAAGGAATAGTACACCCAAAACATGATTAGCCTTCATTTTCTACTCACCCCCATGCTGAACAACACTCTGGAGTACCTTTTTGATATCTCAAATGCATCTGGAGATCTGGGAGGCTTCTTGCTGTCTGCTGACATTCAAATAATGGAGGTCTATGGTGCCCGAGACAGAAAGGTCCATAAAAGTCCACAAAAAACGTGTCAATATTCCTCCATACTGCTCGTCCAATGTATTCTAAGTGTCCTGAGTGGGTAGCGTCCATAATTTACTCGAAATTGTGTTGTTTTTAAATGTCTTTAGAGCATAAACAGTAGTGTATAGGATTTCCTAAAAGCGCGCGCCTGCGCGTTCATGACGCTACGGAAACCGCGGCAGACCAAACCAGATGAAAGTGCACATTCAGCGTCTGCTCTGCCGATAATGCAAGCGTAGAAGAAGAAATGTGCTGTTTACCTGTGCAAAGAAAGAAACAACGAAAGAAAAATGTCTGAGGACTTCAGTGTTGAGGAAGAGCATGAGTTCTTTGCCGAGCTGAATGCGCACTTTCGTCTGGTTTGGTCTGCCGCGGTTTCCATAGACTCGTGAACGCGCTTTTAGGAAATCCTATACACTACTGTTTATGCTCTAAAAACATTCTAAATTACTTCGTTTCGAGTAAATTATGGACGCTACCCACTCAGGACACTTGGAATACATGGACCAATCATGTTTTGGGTGTACTATTCCTTTAAAATATTAAATCACACCACCGTGGTGGGTGATTTAAAGTAACAGAAAATAGTGACTTTAGAGGTATCTTGCAGCTTCATGGTGTATATTAAAGTTCAAAATGTGCAGGGACAGTAGAGTCTTGTTAGTATTTGTGTTCCCAGATTGTATTTTTCACCCCTAAGACAGATAGGTGCAAAAAATGGAAATCTAAATGAGTCATTTTTGCTTAAATTAAGTGCATTTTTCTTGAATTGAGGAGGTAATTGAGATACTTTGCCAATGGAACAAGACAATTTACAATTAAAATAAAATATAAAAAAGCTTTGTCTCATTTCAAGTGCATATTATCTAATTATCTTGTAGGGTAAATACTAGTGTTGCACCGATACCGATACCAGTACGGACTGGGCCCCGATACTGCCCTAAAATGGTGGTATTGGTATCGGCGAGTACCAACAAATAGTGCACCGATACCATTTTGAGAGCCATAAGTTTATTCAACTATTGTCACCCATTCCAGGTAGGCAATAAAAACTTTTCATTTTTATTATCCAGTAGAGCTTTTTATTATAAAGTTCTACTGGATTCACTTTGTATTAGATTTTGTCCTGCTTCACAAAGGTAGGCAGCGGCTTGACAAAGCCATGATGGCAATTATTTTACATTATCATGGTATCGGTATCGGCCGATACTGCACAGCCAGGTAATCGGGTATCGGTATCGGGGCCAAAAAATGGCATCGGCGCAACACTAGTAAATACACTCAATTTAAGAATTTTTTACTTAATTCTAGATCTTTTTTGCAGTGTATAATGGTAATGAATAAGCAGAAATGCAGTAAATAAAATAAATGTAAGTCAATGTAAATTTTTAATGTGGATTGTTTTTTTAATGTATTTATTGTATTTTTATTTATTTATCTATTTTTAATTATTTTTCATACCTTTTCACATAGAAAAAAAAACTCTGGTGATGTATCACAGTAGTTCCTTAATAATGCAAGAGCCAGGTCGACCTCACTAAATATCCATCCATCCATCCATCCATCCATCCATCCATCCATCCATCCATCTATCCATCCATCCATCCATCCATCAATCAATCAGTCAATCAATCAATCAATCAATCCATCCATCCATCTATCAATCAATCAGTCAATCAATCAATCAATCAATCAATCAATCAATCAATCCATCCATCCATCCATCAATCAATCAGTCAATCAATCAATCAATCAATCAATCAATCAACCCATCCATCAATCAGTCAATCAATCAATCGATCCATCCATCCATCCATCAATCAGTCAATCAATCAATCAATCGATCCATCCATCCATCCATCCATCAATCAATCAGTCAATCAATCGATCCATCCATCCATCCATCCATCAGTCAATCAATCAATCAATCGCTCCATCCATCCATCAATCAATCAGTCAATCAATCAATCGATCCATCCACCCATCAATCAATCAGTCAATCAATCGATCCATCCATCCATCCATCCATTCATCCATCCATCTATCCATCAATCAATCAATTAATCGATCCATCCATCCATCTATCCATCAATCAATCAATTACTCGATCCATCCATCCATCTATCCATCCATTCATCTATCCAGCCATCCATCCATCCATCAGTCAATCAATCGATCCATCCATCCATCAATCAGTCAATTAATCAATCAATCAATCGATCCATCCATCCATCCATCAGTTCATCTATCCATCCATCCATCAATCCACCCATCCATCCATCAATCAGTCAATTTAAGCAATCAATCAATCAATCAATCGATCCATCCATCCATCAATCAGTCAATCAATCGATCGATCCATCCATCCATCCATCCATCCATCCATCCGCCCATTCATCCATCCATCCATCC
>NW_015152010.1:55468-62560 GCF_000732505.1 Cyprinodon variegatus | reverse complement strand
ATCCATCCATCCATCCATCCATCCATCCATCCATCCATCCATCCATCCATCCATCAATCAATCAGTCAATCAATCGATCCATCCATCCATCAGTCAATCAATCAATCAATTAATCGATCCATCCATCCATCCATCTATCAATCAGTCAATCAATCAGTCAATCAATCAATCAATCAATCAACCCATCCATCAATCAATCAATCGATCCATCCATCCATCCATCAATCAATCAGTCAATCAATCAATCGATCCATCCATCCATCCATCCATCCATCAATCAATCAGTCAATCAATCGATCCATCCATCCATCAATCAATCAGTCAATCAATCAATCGATCCATCCATCCATCCACCCATCAATCAATCAGTCAATCAATCGATCCATCCATCCATCCATCCATCCATTCATCCATCCATCTATCCATCAATTAATCGATCCATCCATCCATCCATCCATTCATCTATCTATCCATCCATCCATCCATCCATCCATCCATCAGTCAATCAATCGATCCCTCCATCCATCCATCCATCCATCCATCAATCAGTCAATTAATCAATCAATCAATCGATCCATCCATCCATCCATCCATCCATCAGTTCATCTATCCATCCATCCATCCACCCATCCATCCATCAATCAGTCAATTTAAGCAATCAATCAATCAATCGATCCATCCATCCATCAATCAGTCAATCAATCGATCCATCCATCCATCCATCCATCCGCCCATTCATCTATCCATCCATTCATCCATCCACCCATCCATTCATCTATCCATCCATTCATCTATCCAACCATTCATCCATCCATTCATCTATCCATCCATCCATGGCCCTATTATTTGATTCTTGCTTCAGCACCCCAACCCCCTCCACCCCCCACAGGCATCCAACCCCATCTATTTAAAACTGACATACATTTGAGTGGGACCCCCGCACCTTCTGTGCTGGGGTCCTTTCTTTGTTAGCTGGTCGCAGCAGTAGCCTACAGAACCCATCATTCAATTATTATTATTCTTGTTTTATTAGAGCATGGACATAAAAAAAGAAAGAAATATGGGGACCTGATCTTTGTGAATTGATTATGTTTTTAATAAATTTAAAAATTATGATTGTGCTTGTTTGTATTCTTCTTTTTCAATTAATGGTTTTAATTGGAATGTATTTATATACTGCATATGGAAACATCATTGAATGTATGTTGTGAAGCTGCAGCATCACCAAAGTGAACTGCAGATAACCTCATGACGTTGCGCACATTGTATGCCAGCAGCCTATATAAAATTGACGGTGGCCGCATGTATCTGCTGCTGCTCTGAGCCGCTGATAAGGCTTTGCAGATCATCTGACTACAGTCTAGATGAAGGATGAGCTTCTCGGCCAGAGACATTGTCCATCCTGCTGATGCTCCCTCCTCGTCTCATCGTAAACTCTTGTGCACCCTCTGGTGCTTGCTAGTCTCCCAAACTTCTTTGTGTAGCCTGCTTTGCAGATTGTCTTCCTTGTCTGTGTGGTTGCTCATTATTCAGACGGATCTCAGGTCATCTGCAGCTGCAGCGAAGGAGAAGCAGGAAAGATGGCGATCATCCATTAGACCGACCGGGCGCACGCATGAAATACGAGGACAACTTTGGGGAGGATCGCTCGAGGAGAAGATTGTACCAGTGAGTGTTTAGCTTTTAACCTTCTCCTTCTTATCGTGGTTATGCGTCCGGTTTCGTGAGGATTTCTCCAGGGCTTTCAAGGTCCAGGAGAACGTCGGTGAGGAAGATCATGGGATATCATTTGGAGAGCGCCTCGTGAATGACCTGGAAAGAGCTGCGTGCTCTTCGCTTTTTTTCAATCCAGGGTCCAGACGAGGAAGTCGGCGAAAGATTTTTTTCTGTTTGTTAGTCAAGTAGGTCTTCTCACTTCCCAAGCGCTCTCGCTTATGTCGCCTTTCGGTTTGTTGTCAAAGTGACACAAGGAAATGGACGCGGCGGCAGCTGCAGCGTTGGTGGCGCAAAGCAGGAGGCTCGCCTGCGCGTCTCGGCTGCACCGGGGCTCAATGTTTTGTTATTCCGCCGGCATGTCTGGTCAGGGGAATTAGTCGGTGCCCTCCTCTCTCTCTCCCTCCCTCTCTCACTGTGGTGCCTGCGCCGTAGCTCCATGGAGAAGCCATTGCTCCCGGTTGCGCTCCTCTCCCAAACCAGACTCCATTAGCGCCACAGCCATAGCCGCTGGTCCAGCCGCACACACACTCACCATGAAAGCCATGTCCACTGCTTTCCTACCCCCTCCTCCTCTCAGCTTCTAGAGAAAGAAACCTTATCAGCTTGCGATTTTTTTTTTCACAGCGTTGGAGCTCCATATCTCTTAGATATGTGCGTCTACCTGTATTAGTCTTTTTTTTGTCCTTTGGTGCTTATTGCTACAGTGTTACCAGCGTCCCTGCTTGGAGGTGCTGTTGTGCTTGTCACTGGTCTCAAGTCAGGTATGTCACACAAAGTAGGGCTTCACCATAAAATGGAGGAAGGAAAGATGAGTCTCCAAGGAGAGCCCCAGGAGTCAGACAGGCAGGCAGAACAAAGGTTGTGTTCAGAATGAGCTCATCCACCTTTTTCTTCTCCTTCCTCCTTCTGCTTCTGCAGTTTTCAGTTCAGAAGTTTTAAGTTTGCTGAAAGGAAGCAAACTTAGTGCTGCTTTCAAGGTTTGATCTCCCATGAGAGCTGCTTTCATATAGGCATGGGTTGATTTATTCATACTGAATAGATTGTTGGTCTGGTTTGAACTCTTTTTAAGGAGGCGCAGGAGTAATTTGCTGAAGTGGATGTTATTTATTTTATTATTTCAGAGCATATCCCCCGACTTGACCTTTAGCTGCACACTTCCAGTCAGCTGACTGAAAGAGGATTTATTTGTGTGTTGATTGTTTCAAGTTGAGTTCATATCACATTTACCATAGAAAAGAGATCATTTTGTCAATATAACATAATTTTCTGCATTTGGTCATTTCTTATACACCTGTTTCAGGAACAAACATCGCTCAGTATGATGTATCAGTTTGTGCCTGCTTTGGCAACCAGTGATTTTAAAGTGCGTCTTTTTTTCCAACTCATAATCTACAAGAAGGACCAATTTTTATTAATTACTTCAGAAAAATAGCAGCAGGTTAAATTGGCTGATCAGCATCCAAGGGTCCTAATACCCCACAGTTCAATAAGGTCATCAAAACCAAAAGAAACTGAAACAGAAAATGAAATAATTTGATTTTAGAAAATAATAAGCAATTAATCTATACAAAATGATTAAGCACATGTGTGACTACACATCTGTTGTATATTGAAGTACTGCTGAGACAATGCTATTTAATGGCTGATAACTGACTACTTTAACAGATATTCTGACTACTCTGATAAAATTAGGTTGTGATAAATAGTTTATAATTACGACTCTGCAGGACAGCAAAAGGTGAAATGATATGTAAATAAGCAATGGAAAATTTCTCATTTACTACCTAAATAAAGCAGACAGTTATTCAATATTATTTTACTATCAAAATAAAAATATGTATTTAATGCATATATGTGTAACTGTATTAGTAAAGATATTTTGACAGCAGTAGGATTAATTGCTGCTCTTTTAAGTCTTTTATGTATTTGACTTTAGTCCATGTAAATAAAGCTGAACTGCATCAGACTTATCTTTATATATATATATATATATATATATATATATAAAAGGCATTTATGTATGTACCTAAGCAGCATAAAACTTTCATACTTTTTTAAAGCTTATCATAAAGAGAAAATCTCATACCAGCCTGTGGCAACCTGGAAACTTATCAGCATGGAAACACATCAGAAGATCTGCAGAAGAAACATTTAGAAAATTCGCCATGGTTCTCAGACGTTTTATAAAACAAATAGGGCAGGAAATTGTACTAGTAGCACAATACTCTCATTTGTGCCATTTAAAAGATTTTTTACTCAAAGTTCCAACTCAAAAACCGAAATGTAAAAGCTTTCAGTTAGAAACGGCAGATAGAGTGCATGAAGGTGGAAATCTAGCGGGACAGCCAAACCACAAAATCCAATATGGCTGCTTTGAATGTGAAACTTTCTAATGGCTGTCGTCAAGACAAACTATGTTACAGTTTTAAATAAGTTCCCCGTTAAACACTTCACCTAGTAACATGCAGGCTTCAGAAACTTGTTTCTTCAGTCTACAGCATACATTAGCTTTTGTTGGTATGGGCAGTTAACATCATCACTGATTTTATCAATTAGATTATGCAACAATAAAGCACATGGAGCCACCATATGTTCCTGCTAGGTTTTTATCAGGAAATCCTTAAATATTCTTCCTTTACCTTTTTTGTTTTGGGATTTTCTTTTTCTTTTTAAGCAAAGCTCAAAATGTCTGGACATCTCATCTTATTTGCTCTTAGCATCCCACCCTAGTTCATTTATTTGCAGTTCTCTTCTTAATTGCTTTGCAAAATCAACTGTTTAATATCACGAAGGCAGGCCTAGTCGCTCTAGCTGTGGTCTTGTCACTGTGGCTCTAACTGATGCTGGACGTGAGGATGGGATATGGTTTTAAATGCAGAACAGCTTTTTGGTTCTCTGTTTTTTTCTGGTCATGCAGGTAGTTAATGATCGACAACATGGTGTCAACACACATATACACACTCTTAGGTTTCAGTGTGGGTGTGAAGCAACGGCGGTTGCAAATGGGGGGTTTCTTATAGGAAGTCCTGATGATGATTTTTGCTTTGTTTTGGTCCAGATTCCAGGCTGACCCATCCTCCACCCTGTAGTGGTTTTTTATTTTCAAAATGAAGGCAGATCTAAAGAACTTAAGACTGTCTGGACTCAGGGGAAGTTGGAGATCTGGGCTGCAACTGTTCATGTTATTGCAGCGTTACACGTATTTGTGAGGTTTTCAAGCCATTTATAGATAAGGTTTCAGGTATAAACATGATCAGTGTTCCCTGCTGAGCTTTAGGTGATATGTTGTGCATTATAGACTAAAGGTGTTCAGCCTGCTTGAAGATTGGAAGGTGTGCTTGTTGACTGCTGTGTGTGTGAGAGCTCTGCAGCTCTCCTAGCCACCGTGTGAAATCTTGCTGACAAGAATCCTGTGAGCTTGACACAGTGTGCTGCGACAAGGCTGTGGCTGGGAAGAGCAATCAAAATGGTGGCCACGCTTCTTCTCTCTCCACGTCAGTAGGGCAGACACGTTCTCAAGGAGGAGCCATTAGAGGACGAACAGACAAGAATCTGCTGTGGTAGACACATTCATCTGGCAGGACGGACCGGCTGCGGGGGGATCTAGTCTGCTGGAAGATGTTGCAAATGAGCTTTGGGATTGCATACGCCATGGGGTGATCGAGGTCTTCTGGTGAAGGAAGCTCCAGCGTCCACACAGATGGCTGGTTCTCTGTTTGCACTTCCAGCTTCAGCTTTAACTTTCACAAGTCTGCAACACATTCCTTATCTGTTATTCTCTCTGCACAAACAGCTGATTGATAGGATTCTACCTTTTGGGGTTTGCAGATTCTTCTGTACTCCTGAGGTTCATTGACTTTCCTTGTTATTTTTATCGCTGTAGACTAATAAATGCACATTTTAACAAAATATTAATGTAAAAACTGGAAAGCACCATCTTCAGGGCTTCTGGCCCTAAACTTAAAGCCGACTAGTCGATCAAATTATAAATGATTTAATCATCAGAAAGAGAAGCAAGGAAGACTTAATACTTAAGGGTTTTGTGTGGAAATCTGTAATGATTGTTGGATTTAAAGGCTTTTATAAAGCAATTCTTTCACTTTTAATCAGCTTCTTTCAAAGTAAAAAATATACCCACCTTTATGTCAGTGCATAAGTAAGTTAACACATATCTGAAACATTCAGTCCTCTTAGTAAGATTTTCTCATTTAACAAATACGAAAATAATGCCAAAGTCTAAAACAGCTGGCAGCTTCACTTCTCTGCTTTCCCTAAAAATGGTTTTACTCTCATCCAAGTCTCTTTCTATTCGTGGATTGTTAACTTTAGCCAGAACAATGACACTGATTGGGTCGTTTGACTCACTAGTAGCGCCATAATGGTCACTTTGGGGTGTAGCTGAACAACAGGAAGAAATTCACCGGATCTAATGTTTGAGATGAATGGGGGGAAAAAATCAATACATACAAAACGAGGAGGAAAAGTAAAAGCATACATTTGCAGAAGGTCTGAGAACAGTTGATGTTGAAATCCAAACCAACAGAGGCCCGTTGGTTAATCTCTGTGGTTTCTACCTTAACTGCAGACTCAATTTCTTCTTTTATTTGTTTCTTTAAGTCTTCAGCTTCTAACCTCAAAGTATCAATTTGCTCTGATCATGCAATCATGCATTTCAGTAAATGCATCACCTCCACAATTCGAAAGGATATTATATACATGCAGTGTTCTGCACAGTATCTTTGCTGTTACTAGTAATGTACTTTTCTGGACCTGCTGTAACTACTCCTTAATTTTGGGGTCACTGCCGTGAGGGCCCCAATGACCACAGGCACCATTCATGCCTTGATCTTCAAGGTTTTCTCCTGCTCTTCTTTGAGCCCCTAATATTTATCTAGTTTCTCGGTTTCCCTTTTCCTGATGTTGCAGTCACTTGGTATTGCTGTGTCAACCACAATGGTTTTCCTCTGCTTCTTGTCCACCATCACAATGTCCGGTTGGTTTGCCATTACCATTGTCCTTCTGTATCTTGAAGTCCCCCAGGATCTTGGCTTGGACATTCTCTACCGTCTTTGGAGGTGTTTCCCACTTTGACCTTGGGGTTTGCAGCCCATACTCTGCACAGATGTTCCTGTACACAATTCCAGCCACTTGGTTATGGTGCTCCATGTAAGCTTACCCTGCCAGAATCTTACACCCTGCAGTTATGTGCTAGATTCTCTCAGGGGCATCTTTGCACAGTTTGCACCTGGGGCCTAGTCTGGTGTGGTAGATCTATCTAACTATATATATATATATATATACTGTTTTTTTCTCACCCCTCGTGGGGTGGTATGTGTCATCCTCAAGCTCGGGTCCTCTACCAGAGGCCTGGGAGTT
>NW_015152010.1:0-55279 GCF_000732505.1 Cyprinodon variegatus | reverse complement strand
ATTGACAAGTATATATATATATATATATATATATACTTGTCAATGCAGTAACTATGGTTGTATAAGAGCAAAATTAATCTTAGCTAACCCTTTGGTATCAGGTTTTCTGGAAATAAATACATATTAGACTTTGTTTATGGATCTTTGTGATTTACATTTACGACATTCATTTTACTCAGTATCCTATTTGCTTTCCTGATTATAACTAATAAAAAAAACTGAAGAAATTAAAAATTGTGTTTTTTTTAACTCTGGCATCGACAGGTCACCTAACTTTGAATATCCTACAGTATATAATTCCCACAGTATACAGCAGACTCTATGACTTTGCTGATGTCATTTCAGCCAGCTGTTAAGATCCTCATTTGCAATCTAGACCTCCTAAATATACATTTTTCCATGATGATGGAGCTGGTTGTTGATGACATAAGAACACACTGATTGTTACTGGCTAATCTAAACTGTTTAATGCCAGTTTTAGCCTCAATGTCTGTGAATAAATTCCTTTTAGCTGTGCTCATTGCTTACCTGGAGAATTGGTAGAAATTACCCGCAGATTTTTCTGGTCAATACTGTTTAACTCTTTTCCCTTTATGCCTTACAGGTTATTTTATATTTTCTAGTTAATACTATATAATGTTGATGCAGGCTGCACTTAGATTCTTATGTATGTTGCATTTAATGAATAAGAAAAAAAACAAACAAAAAAAATTGTTTGAGCTTAGCGGTCAGAGAAGGTCATGTGAAAATTAGGTGAATGTTTGTTGCGTCTTAGCTTTGTGCTATTGCAGTTTTTTTCCACGGTGTAACACAAACTGAATCCCTCAGCGAGTGCTACAGACCATTCAGCAATTAATGAATAAGTGTTAAAAATTCAAACATTTTTTTATTTTGGAAAGATTTTCCTGTATTGGGAACTTCAGGCCTGTTTAAGATGTTCAAAGACCTTGCAGAAACTCTTTACCTTAAATGAGGATATGGGCACCTCTATGCTAAAGCTTATAATGAATCAGTTACTTGTATAAATGATTGTCCACATCTGTGATCTATTTTGGAAGCACATCTGCCCCAATTTTAATTAATGTAAGGCCAAAATTCAGCCCTTGAGTTGTAAAATGCTTGAAGCCATAACGTTTGTGAGGTGTCTGAGGTTCACGCTGAAAACCATCTTAACCGTAAAGGCGGAGGGGTCGTCTGATGGTTTAAATGCTGTGATAATGAAGCTCATCACTCCCTCTGTTTCTCTATCTTTCTACTCTCTACCTCCTTCTCTCTCTGCATCACACACCATCCCCCCTCCTCCTCCTCCTCCCCCTGCTGTCGTCCAAGCCTCACTCATTCACTTACTCACACTGCATGATGCACTCCTCCATTCTTCTCTACCTGGGGCAGTGAAGGAGGCCAGGAGAGACGCACAAAAGCAAATTGAAATGCTCCAGTGAGTGCTTTCTTGACGTGATGCATGGCTCATAAGATGCAGCCCCGGCCCTGCTGTTACAGGCAGCTAAAGCAGTGGCCAGATAAACACCACTTGAAAAAGCCCTTCGTCTTTTGCATGGTGCTGAGTCTTCTGATGCCCTAAAACCTCCAATGTACTTTCAAGATGGTGCTGAAATGGTCGTGTTGTCTAAAGATATCGTTTTCTGCTGTGTAACTTTTGGTCATTTTCGAGAGCTGAATGCACCATCATGTCTGGGTTTTAGGTGGAACAAGGAAGTGGCTTTAGCAGAGGTGTCTTTCCAGTTTCTGTTGTCAGTTGCCACGTTGCACTGCTGCAGAACTGGTTCCTCCTCTTTGCTTTCCATCTGAACATCACAGTTCACAGCATTTCCCCTCCTGAAGAAAAAAAAAGGTAGTTTGCTGCTCAGGGAGGTTGTCTCCTCTAAACATGAATTCACCTAAGGAGTAGATATAAAGGAATCAAGGGTCTAAAATGAGTGTTGATATGATTGTATGTCCCGTGAGATGAACGAGGAGTCCTATGGTTTCCAAATTCATCATGATTTAATGTCCTTCTGCAGTAGGACACTGAATCTACTCTGTCAGCCTCAAGCTGCCTGTGGTAGAGGGAGGAAAAGGAAAAAAAAAAAACCCTCAGGCTTCTTTGGAGACGCCCGTTCCTTAGGCAGTGTGTTGCCTCTGGACAAGGCCTTCATTGAGAAGGAACAGGACTGGTCTTGTAGGGAGAGATCCACACTGGCTCAGTCTCTGAGACAACAGAGCTGTCCATCCACGATTAAATATTTAGAAGCTTGGAAAGGAGGTCCCTGTGGTAAGTTAATATTGATGCGTCTCTCGTCTTTCTTGTCTCAAACTTGTTGGGTTTCCTCAAGAGGTCAGCTTGGTGGATCTAGAGAAGACGAAGCTCCATTCCTCTTATCTTAGAAAAGCGTTAAATGTTTTTACTGCCTTTTTCTAGGGTAATCTGCTCTAAGTTTACTTTGTGAGCTTGTTTTTTTTTCTTGGTTTTACTGCTTCCCTTGTCCTCTCGTGGTAACTCTAAAATGCTCCATCCTGACTAGCTTGTAACCTCACCCACCTCCTGTAACTGAAGTAACTGCCATGTCAGGCTTACAAGGAAGTCAGCATTGCAGTCTTTTCTGGCAGTTGTCCACTGAGTGCAACTCACAAGAAACCCTTCAGTGCATCCTGCAGCTTTTTCTCTGATCTGTTTCTAGGGAAGAGATGCAGAGATGGAAATGTCTTTACTTTTGAGCCATTAGATACAGAGTTGCAATCGGACAATTGGATTGGAAGGAGATAAGGCCTACTGTGCTTTAAACAAGTATTCATACCCCTTGATTACTCCCCCCACCCCTGTGTCTACTATGGAGAACCATCTATTGTTGGATTAAAATGTTCTTTGCAGTATAAATACTGATGCTGGCATTATAGCTGGAGCTACATAGATGAAGACTGAGGGGGTTATTATGAATTACCACAGATTTAATGAGTAAATGTATGCTGATCAAAACGAACTCTTTTGCTGCTTTTTACAAATGTTATTCAAGGATTACCTTGCATTAAAGTAGTTTTTTATCTTCCTGATCATTGCTGCAGAAAAACATTCCCATGGCATGATGCTGCCAACACTTTGCTTTATAGTAAAGATTATATGCTTACATTGAATCAAGTAGACAGAAAGTTAAATTTTGTCTCCTCTAATAGAAGCTCTTTGTTATGCATTTGCTGAGTCTTTGCAATGACCTATTCAGGTTTTTTAAGGCCAATATTTATTATTTTGACGTGTCTCACTCATTCCCTGTTGAGTGGCAGTTTTTTCAGGGTTTTCTTGTGTCAATATTTGAAACTGATATTGCTTTTTTTCCATTTACCTGATAAAAGAATGATTAAAATCTTAATTTAAACATAAAAGGAACATTTATCAAGAAGTCAAACAAAACATTTACAACTAATGGAGAGAGCGACAGCCAATGTGCTTCACATGATCTCAGGCCTCCCGGCTAATGAAGGCACCAGTGAATCAATAAATGCATGAATGTATTGATCAGTGCGGATGCAAGAAAAAATGGTAATATCAACCCAAAGTATTGGCCGGTTAATGTATCAGTGTAATTCTGATCAGGAATGTACTTCTTATTACCTTCTTCCCACTTGGTTGAGTGCAGATTTGTGGTATTCATGAATAATGCTTCTCCTGTGAGTAGATTTCCCTCACTAAAGCTGGAAATCTCTGCAGCTCCTCTTTGGTTTAGGTAGACAGTAATGTCCTGTTCGGCTTTTAAGTCGTTCCATATTTCTTCCATTTCTATATGATCATTCAGGCAGCGGTCTATGAGATGCTCCAAGCTCATACTGATTGTTTTGGAAGTTAATACTGCTTTAAACGTTGCTTTCTCGCGGGCCGTCTGCCGTGTTCTTTGGTTTCCACGATTCTGTTTGTTCACTAATGTTTTCTAACAAACCTCTGGGCATTCCCAGAACCGTTTTATTTAAACTGAGGTTAGAACACAGACAGGTGGACCCTGTTTACCTGCTAGTCGACGTCAGAAGCAAATTGGTTGCAGAGGATTTCATTTCCGGGTACCAGATTACAGTTTTTTTCAGTCCACAATTAAATTAAATTTTCAAAAAAAAATAAAACAAAACCTTTAGACTGTAGGTGTGTTTTGCATTGGCATAACACACAATCTCAAAGCATTATACTGTAGTTTTAGCTTGTGGCATGAAAAAAATCTCAAGTTGTTTATGGGGCTTGAATACTTTATCAAGTAGCTGTATCATAGGGACATTTTGTCCAAAATAGCAGCAGATTGTTTTCTGAAATGATGTGGAATCCAGGAGAAACTACAGCAGATTGATTTGAGCGAGGCAACCGTTTCCTTGGAGCAGAGATCTTCCATGGCTGCATGGAATGTCAGGTTTCCTGGACTAATTGTCCTTGTGGAAAAGCACTTCCTGGTTTCTCTGTGAGGTCTGTCCTTGTCTCGTCTACCATGTTTGTTTAGCCCTATGCAGGAGCTGATGCGCTTCAGTTTTAGGAGCTCTGACTCAGCTCTCCCATCCGACAGTGGATATGCTCTGGCTGGACATGCTTGTTTTTTGCTGTTTAACATACCTGTATATGTGTTTAGTTTGTCGTTTTTTTGTCATGTTAAACCTCAAGAGAATAAAGCTCTCGGTTAAACTAAAAATATCCAGCTACCTTCCCTGGTATGATAGTAAAAATAATCATGCCTGGAGCTATTAATTAAATTGTGCTCTTCATTGGTTTTTTTGGATGGAATATTGAATCATGTTGCAGAGGACTGCCCTGAGATTCATCCATCATGCTTTCCATGCTTTTCTCACTGATTCTATTTGGTAACCCAAATTTCTTATTTACTCAAGTTTCCACATGTTGTCTTGACGGTTAAATGATGGCAGCACTGCTAAACATTCTGTATTAAGAAGAAAGAAAACCAAAATTTGGAAGCTTCTGTCTTCAGCTTCTGTCATGGTTGCTGAGAACAAAACCACACATCTCACTTCTGCTTTCTGCGTCTCGGTCATGACTGCCTGCAGAAGGAACCGGCAGGAGGGGAAGCTGCTTGCTCAGGTCTGCGCTCTTAAAGCTAAACACTTCCATCTGTGTAACAGGATAGCAGAGGCGAGCAGCTCCTCCACTCTGCTCGAGCAGGACGGTCAAAGACCTTGAGGAGCACAAAATGGCTGGCTGGCCGTGCCTCTGATACTCCGGCGCGATTGGCTGTGTCTCCTTGGCCGCTGCGGGGTCTGGCTGTGTGAAATGGAGTCCTCTGTGTGGAGCGTTGGCCCAGCCTCAGCTCTGATGCAGAAGATAATTCTGTAAGCCTCGAGAGGGAGAGACGCCAGAGCAGCCAAGTGAGGTGACTATACTAAGAGAAGGCTGAGCAGAAGACTTTCAGGTTACTGCTCAGTTGACCTGCTTCCTCATTTCATCTTGATTTGTGTTGGGAGCTATTTTCACTCAGGCAGCTATGGAAAGGTTCATGGTTTTACTGGAGGGGGTGGTGAGTTTGTTAAATGAATAAAGCGATTGATGCATAAGGGTATTTTTATCTAACCTTCATACCCAGGAGGCTTTCAGTGAGGAATTCACCAGCTTGATGTTTTCTGAATGTTTCAACACTGAAGGTCACATAAATTCTTCTTTGAGAATCAAATCTGGATGCAGATGTAAAGGATCATATTCTGATTATATTTGTCTTGGTGGCGAGTCTTCACCATGACAACCTGAAGATGGTAACAGCACAGAAGATGGCCCTTGAATGCCTGCTTCTTGGTAATCTGCCTGGTCATTATCATCTGAGCAAAAGGGAACCAAATGTCTCCAAGTGCTGTGTGCTGCAGTCGTCCCTCTTTTCAGAAGGAACAATCTGAGCCCTTTGCAGAGCACAAAGGCTACCCTTGGAGCAAGGTTACTTGTTCCATGATGGCCAGCTTCTTTCTCCTTCTTTTTTTTCTAGTGCAGCTTTAGAGAGAAATGTGGAGAGGAAGAGCTTGAAATATTAGCAAAGGGAATGTCTTAGCTTGTCATGTAGGACTGTAAAGAGGAGAACAGGTTCACTAATCTCACTGCATGGGTGACGCTAGGTAACCATCTGCCACTGATAAAGAGCTCAACACACATAGTTCAGAATCTTGTCTGAAAAACCTTAAAGTATTTTTACTTTTAACAGTTTTCCCATCAGGATTGGTGTAATAATCAGTAAGGGATGATGCTTAGTTTTCCAGACCTTACAGGGGCCTACAAAAGTTTTCAACCTGTTTCAGGTTTTGTTGCCTCACCATCTGGCACTAAAACAAGTAGTTTAGAGTTTGCACCATTTCACATAAAGAAAAAAAGAAAAAAAAAGAAAACAGACCCACAACTTTGAAGCCATGCCATTTAGCTTATTGCAAAGCAAACGCATGTAGGCAAAAAATGAAAAACTGAAAACTTCGGCATTAAAATGAAGAGCCATCTCTTTGGGCAATAATGGCTGCCAGTACCTTTTGAGTCTCTATCAGCTTGCTACATCTTGCCACTGGGATTTATGCCCACACCTTCATGTTGGATTGTTTTTGCTTGTTAATAGTGATCTTCCAAGTCCAACTATCGATTCTCAGTTGGATTTAGGTCCGGGCTTTGAATAGACCAGCTCCTTTAAGACTAGAGTGTAACTTTAACAGTATAATTCGGATCATTTTCCTGCTGGTAGGTGAGCCTTCATCCTAGTCTCACATCACTGGTATGCTGACATGTTTTGTTCAAGAATATTGTTGTATTTAGCATCATCCGTCTTTACCTTGAGTTTGAAACATGTCCTAGTCCATTCTGTTGAAAAACATCCTTACAGTATAATGCCTCATCACCATTTCTATGTTGAACTGTTTGCATGATGAGGCAGTGGGTAGCAAGGTTTGGGTTCGTTTCATGGCCTTTGGTTTTTCTGCATAGAGTTTGCACATTCTCCCCCTGCATGCGTGAATTCTCTCCAGGTACTCCAGCCTTCTCCCACAGTCCAAAAACATGACTGTTGGGTTAATTGGCTTCTCTAAATTGTCCTTAAGTATCTGTCTGTATGTATGTGTGTGTGCATGATGGTTTGTCATTGTGTGTGCATGTGTTGCCATGCAACAGACTGGCGACCTGTCCAGGGTGTACACCACCTCTACACTATAGGAGATGGGCACCGGTCCCAAAGCAACCCTTACAGGACTAAGTGGAAGAAGATGGGTGGATGAATGGACAGATGGATGGACGGGTGGCCTGAAAAGTACAGATGCTATTTTGATAGTATAAAAGCAGTCTGATAACAGGCTTTGAATTAAAAAAATATTAATAATAATTATCCTTCCTAAAAGGGAACAGATTTGGTACCAATAGTGTTTACCTTGCAAATAGTTGACAAATAGTTGATAAATAACACTAAAGGAAAGCCAAGTACCTCTAATGATAAGGCTGTTTTTATTCCAAATTGAGAAGAATGGATGTAGGATAATCCACTTCTGGTTAGACAAGTTTAAGTGTTATAGATATAGAACCCTGTCAGATGAGACCCCTCAAAAAGCAGTAAAATTAAACCTTGCTGCTACTTCAACTGAAGCTGCATTGTGTTATAATCTAGCATGGATATTAAATCTAACTACTAAACAATCCTTTTCAAGTTAAAGATTGTACACCTAGTTATCTGAAACACAGTAAAGAAGTAAAATGGAAACTGTAAAGGAGCCCTTTACAGTATAGAAGATCCAGATGTTGATATGTAAAAAAAAAAAGAAAAAAAAAAAAGGTTCTGGGTTGATGGTTGTACTTTTCCAAGCAGGAAGCCATGTTGGAGACACAGCTGTCTCCCTCCTCCCTTCCACCTTCCTTCTGTTTTTGATCTCACGACTAGCTTGGAGCCCTCAGTCAGCCGAATGCTTTGAGGTTCAAAGATCAAAATGGCTCTGCTAGTTGTCCTCCATTACAGAGGTGGCATGTGTTCAGCTGTTATGCATTAACCAAGCTGACAGTGAGAACGTTTTTTGGATCTGTTTTTTTCTTTTCAGGGTGTCAATGAAGCGGCAAACTTTGCAGACAAAATCCTCTTTAGCTGTAATCTTTAAGGAAGGGCCCCCTATCCTGCTGCCATGAGCTGTTTCTCTCTCCTACTTGCTCTCAATGTGACACAAGTGAAGGTCAGGCAGGAGACAGATCAGCAAATCTTGCTGGACTGCAGTGTCTGAAAGGCTCTGCACATGTATTTATGGCTCCTCTGAGGTGGACTGGAGTCATAGACCAGATCTTCTAAATGTGCACTAAAGTCTTGTCAGAAAGCTTGAAGCTATTAAAGATACGTAGAAGTGAACTTTGATAAAAGGGAACCAAATCACAAATTTAGAAAATAAATTTGATTTAAGCCCTTAAATGATTGCAGAAACATGGTGACAAAATGGCAAAATGAAGGCCATGTCTGTTTGAGGTCATCTTTCTGTGATGGATGGTCCTATTAAGAGGAAGCTTTGAAGAAGAAAAAACCATGAAGAGGCCCACAGCAAGGCTAAAAATAACTGAAGGTCTGTATGGTTGAATCTCTGTGACTTGCACTTAGCTTGAGTCCTACGTGCTCTGGACTCTTCTCAGCTCTCCTAAACGCAGCAACATTACAGATGTCTTCTGACCAAGAGGTCTATTTTAATTTTAGTTTCTCTGGGTATGTGGTTCATCTTCTAAGCCAGGAAGCAGAAATTATGGTCTGAGGGAATCAAGGTAGAAATCTAAATTAGCAAATGTGGAGCACTGAGACATGGGAGTGCAGATGAAAACCCCAAACTGCACAGCTGTTAAGTTGGAGGGGATAAAAGTTCCTTAAATTTGGAGAAAGAATCAACACAAGAAACCCAAGAAAAAGGGTAATGTCCTAAACGAAGGTTTTTAGAGAGTTTAAGAGCTGCTTGAGATTCCACAGATGCAGCTGTCTGTTGTGATGTTTGGAGAGAATATTGGAGACCTCTTTAGGATACTGAACACTGGAAAAATGATCTAGAAATAAGTAAAAATTTCTGAAATTAAGTGTATTTTGAATAGGTAAATGAGATGATTTGCCAAAGGAATTAGTATTTTTATGCTTAAAATAAGATATTTAGATAAAATGCACTTCAAATAAGACAATATACTGTAAATGCTGTTTATTTTCAATGTAATTGTCTTGGCAAAAGGTCTCTCGTACCTTCTCAATTCAAGAACAAATGCACTTATTTTAAGAAGCAATGACTTATCTAGATTTTTATTTTTTTTCCAGTGTAGGTCATAGTTTTTGTTTTCTAGAAAACAACTTCAGTTGTTTTTTTGTGTTCCAGTTGATGTCTGTTTCACTGGGTTCTCATGTTTTTAAAAGAAAGTCAGTGCACATACATTTTAATTTATTTATTTACTTCCTGACAGCATCATACGCTATCAAAACTGTGCTTGATTTATCTGAAGAAGAGTAAAGGCTTTTACAATAACCCAGCGTTTGTTAAAGTGGGGGTTGTGCACCATTGGGGGGCTGCAGTTGAATGGGGGTTTGGGGGTTGGTGAGGTAGAAACGAATTGAATTAATGACCCCTACTGAGATGTATTGTTCAAGTATAATATACTGATACACAGTTAGGATACTTGCATATTAAAGGCGGTAGTTTTGTCACCTAAAAGAGATTGTAGTTTATTTATTACAATATGTAATGAACTGTTGTTGACTTTTCTTTGTTTAACTGATGAAAAGGTTGCTCAGGTGGGGAGCGGGGGATAAAAATGTTCTTGCAAGCCGAATATAGGCCAAGCAAGAAAGGTTTGAGGGCCACTAGAGTGACCTAATTAATTAATTGATTTATCAATTAATAATTGGATAGCCAAAGTTTCCTTAAAGAAGACTTTTTACTAAATTGAAAAAGGTGAAGCTCAAACTTTCCCGCTTGTGGAGTTCTGGATAGAGCATATTGACATTTTTCACAATTCTAAGTGGGTTGATCTGTGAGCTAAATTTATGTTTAGAGTCTCTATAATCCAGTTAACAATTAATCGATTACTGAATTATTTCAATAATCGATTATTCACGATTAATACAATTAATTGTTTCAGCCCTAGTTGTCATAAACCTTATGTACCAAAATTCATCATATGAGTACAGGCACAACCTGCAGAAATACTGATAATTTGCCAATAATCAGTAATCGGAATAACTGGTTTATATAATCACTCCATTAGATAACCATGCCATTATTTTTTTTTTGTTGTTGTTTTTTTTTATCAACGGCGGCGTAATCAGTCTAACTAATTTTCTCGTTTTGGTATTGACATTATATTGCTTATAAAATAATAAGGAACGTTACTACAACTCGATTGACCAACAGCAAGAGAGAGAGAGATGCTTACTAAACGCAAAGGCAAAAGGTTGCTGTGATTTGCACCATGTGCCCAGGAACAAAGGCCTTATCCACGTTGGTTACAAGCAACTCTTATCTGATGAAGCACCTCACATCATCCCAGCCTTTCACAACACTAACAACATGGCGCCTTAGTTTTGCAATACATTGGACTTTACTTCTCCTGTTATAATGAAATCTCTTGCGTGGTATACTGTTATCGTTTGCTTTTATTGACATAAAATTATTGAACATACAGTCTACCTGGGATGAGTTACCAACTACTTTTTGGGAGAAGTAACTGTAACTAGTTTGTCCTTCAAAGTAACATGCCCAACACTGAAGGCAATACCATTAAGGAGACACAAACGCTTTTAAGGATGCTAATTCTGCTCTAAAACATCACAATTCTCTTTAAAACAGAATAAACACTTTTTTTTTTTCAAATTCATACTAAAGTCAACAACTTTCATTTTTAAGTAGCATGATGAGGCTCAAGTTTGTCTTGTCTTCTAAAGCTTTTTTGCTCTCACGGGGCAAAGCTGCTGTCTTTTGATCTTCCAAAAAAATTTCAACAAAACCACTGGACATTTTTTTTCTCCAAGTTTGAAGACCTTTCCCTTCCTATCCAGAAAGCATTCTCAATTCAAGATGTCTGGAGCAGTGGGGATCTCCAGGTTTTACAGAACAGCCCAACAAAAAATTTGATATGGCTTAGAAAACATGCAAATTGAACCGAAACAGGCGTAACGGGCAGTCGTTAGGCTCGTTATTGGTCTAGATTACCGGAGCGATGTTCTGACCACCTGCATGGCGATGCAGATTGAGGTGATAGTGGGATTAGAGATCTTTTGACCTCTTTTGTTATTTTTCTTGCAAATTTTACATTTGGATTTGGAGTTCTTTTTTATGTGTGAATGTAAGTTTAGCAGTATCTAAGAAAAACAATGATACCCATTCTTTTTTTTTGTTACTTTATTGCTTAAACCCTTCAAAAACTGGTGAAGATTTATAAACACGAACATAACACTTAGTTTATTGAAACCTCCTCTAAATGCAGTATTCAATTTGACACGCATCTGTGTGAAAAACCTTACAGTTATTTCCTTAACGTAAACTACGCGCGTTGACCACCATGAACAAGCGTTGTCTATAGCAACAAAATCCTGCTGGTGAAATTAAATCGGAGAGAGTTGCAGCAGCAGAAACAAAACAAACGGTTGGTCGTCTGTGTTGAGCAAAGATGGGTTTCATTAGATGATTTTGAACTTTTGACTCATAAGAGGAAGCATGTGCCAGATCTCGTTTCACAATAGGTGTGGTCTTGAAATCAAAGCTGTTTTCCTTCATGAAGGACTTTGTTTTTTGGTGTGGAAATGACGAATGGATGTCCCCTGTGGCTGATTGGTAAAATCCCTAAAAAGTGGGATCTGTCCGCAAATTCTTAGGACCATTTTTATATCGCTAAGACACTCAGACCTTTTGAAATATGCCTCTCACAGACTCAAATCTAATGGTACTTTACTGGTTGATATAGCGGTAATAAATCTATTGAACTAATTGAGGGTTGTTCTCTAGATTATAATTACTTATTTTAAAAATTCTAGTAGAATATACTCAGATCTATAATCTAATTGCTATTGTAAGTCATTTACACCCTTTATCTTAATGTCATTCTCATAGTTTCTATTTAATTTGAGGAGTCGACTGATGAATGCTATGACACAATGTTCATAGCGAACATTGATTCCTCACATCTCTTCTGAAACAGGCCCGTCTCATTGATCAGGCAGGTGGGATCGATGTTTCATCTCTCTGTATTCAGACTTCCTCAAATGAGCCGCACCATGTGATCACGTCATTTTAGGGAAGGGCTCTGTTCTGATCACAGTCAGAGAAGAATGAGGTCAGCGCATGTCTACCTGGTCCTTATCACACCATAGCTGAGGCAGATATGCTCATCGAGGATAAGGACAAGATATGTATTTAAGATTAAATTGCAAAGTATTAAGTTAATATATAATAATGTATCTGTTTTGTGAGCTAATTTATCACTGCATTAGATATGGTCTTCCTTAAATTGACTGTTCAGTTCTGGCCCGTCACATCCACCATCATGGATCTCTTATTATGTCCAAATCTGTTCTGCAGCAGAATAGAAACCCTAAACCCACATAATAGTCGATGTTTTCTTCATCAGCAAGAAGAAAAGAAGTCCTGCAACAGATGGTGATGCCCAGCCTCCCCTCCCCCCACCTCATCCTGATCTGGATCTGGGCAGCATTCAGTCAGTCTGGGATTATAAAGTAATAAACATCTTGAAATAACCTAAATCCACTGAAGGGCAATTGAACACATCTTTGCTCAAATTTTAATATTTGTGGGGGGTTTTTTGTTTTCTTTTTGATATGTAATGGGTATTTAGTGGAATATCCCTCTATATATGTAAAACCATTAGAATGATACATGACCAGTAAGGGGACACTTCTGTTAAAACGGTATTTATCTTTCTTTGGCCTTAAATTAAAATGTAAACTAGAAAACTAGTTGGATGACTAACTTTGAGTTTTGGTGTTTGACAAGATTTCCCTGTAAGTAGTAATGTTTTTTTTACCTTGGCAGATTTAGGCCCTTTTTGTTAAAAACCAAAAGGTCTTTTTGTGTTTGGGCTCTCTGTGGAGACCACCTGAGCTTGCTTTTTCTCCAAAGCAGCATATCCATATTTTTACCACAAAAAAACAGAATCTCCTGGTATGTGGAAGCTCTGGTACCAGCCCAGATTGGTGTTTAGTCCGTCCACGTTTCTGGGATCTAATTTTGACACCGGTTCCCAGAATGGAAAGATTTAAAAATGCTGCTTTTGCGTTTTCTGTGTGTTTTCTTTTTCTAAATCGTTTTTTTAAAAAGGTGCTGATTTTGTCCTGGTGTGAACATGGTGTTTGTAGGCATGCATTTGTGGTTGATTGTCAAAGTACATGCTGCCTGGGTGTGGTGTTGATGCAGGGGGCACCAACTCATGTGCAGCGGCTTAGTGCTCAACATGGCCATCATAGGTTTGAGTCCCGGCATGGTGACATTTGGACGCACGTCTTCCCCTCTGTCTCTCTAATCCTGTTTCCTGTCTGCATAATTACCAAAAATAAAGGCCACTAGAGCCTAAAACATAAGAAATAAAACATACTGTCTACTAGCAGAGATATTGCACTGTTTTAACATTTCTTCTAATTTTGTTTACAGAAATCACAATAGTTTAACTGTGTTAACATATGATTGTGTTTTCAGTGGATCAAGTGAAGTGGTCTTTAGATTTAAAATCCCTTTAACTCTCCCAAAAAGGCTCCTAAAGGGAAATGTTGATCTCTCAAGAGCTGAAATGTGAAAGAACGCGACATTCAGAATCATACTTGTTGGCTTTTTTTTTTTAGAAATATTATGCCAACATGTATTTACCCCCTTCCCAAAAGTCAGTGGATTTTTTTTATCTCTGGGCCTCACAAAAACATTAACTCTTATTCATAAGAGACAGATTCATAATGATACCTTACAACTAAATTTAATTTAGGATTCCACCTTACACTCAAATCCAGTTGGGTTGCCCATATGATTTATGAGTAATACCATAATCTGATGCATTGATTATTTTTATCTGATATAAACTAATGGAAGTAAGTTTATCAATTAGAGGGTCAAACAATATTATTTACATCGGGGCTATGGGTAATTTAGTGCAAATATGAGCTAATAAGTTTTATTACATTTGTTTGACCAGGAGAAATTATACACAAATGAAAATGTACATTTCTTCCATCTTAAGCAGAACCATATTTCACTACTGGAGTATAACTAAAAGTCATGCGTGGGAGACCCACAGGAAATCCTTTATTTGCTGTTCAAACTTTGAAGATGAGGTTGCAGATTTTAACTTGAATACAAAATGTTCATTTAACCTTTAATAATGGTAACAATATCAGAGGTAAATTTGGTTTTTAGAAAAAAATAATTTGCTAAAAGGATCTGGTGTTTTTTATGGAAGAATATAGTGTCAGAGATGATTGATATTCCCTTCTTTTAGGGGAAAAAGTATTAGGAAATGAAGATCATTGGCACCCCAACTGTAAACTCATTCTTTAAGTTTGTGCCTGCAATCTCTGCCCGCTGATTGGTTATTGCAGGGCTGGTAATTTGGTGCCACATAGACCCACGTTAGCTGATTGTAAAGGTATGAATTGCATTCCTGGCTACCCTTTAGCTGTGGTGTCAGAGCCAGTAGCATCCTATGTTTGTTCACCATTAAAAACATAATAACATTGTAAATGGGTTGAAACGCTCATCACTGAATTGGTTGATTTTATTCTTGTATTTGGGCCTTTAAGCTGCTACCTGCCTTTCAGAAAATCTGACAAACTGGCAAATTGATATTATTTTGGTTCACACATCCGGCTGCTTAGACTAGTTTATCATCCGTCATTTTTATGGCCAGCTAGTAAATATTGGTGACTGGGTGTGCTTTAGTTCTTTATATGGGGTTCTGAAACATGCAAGGAATTGCCCAAGCATTTCGTTTCGGCAGAAAGATTTGAAACAAAACTGTATTTTTTTCAAATTTTTTAAGAGCTAGCCCCCTAAACAAAAACCAGAACACTGAAAGTTCCTGCAGCACAAATGTTTTTTTTTATTGTGGTTGAATTCTCTAAACTGATTATCGTTGTTACTTTTTTCATTTTTCAATTAAGGGAATAGTGAAGTAGCCTGTGTTTAAATAGGTAAGCCAACATTTCTGGCTTTTACTTGGACTGCTTTAAAAAAAAAAGGGTTTCAGTAGCTGAAAAGCAACAATTTTACCAGTCACTGAGTGAGGGGTCAGATACTTTGCTTTGGTTTATGCTCTTTCTGTAAATGAAAAAATACATTACATCACTGGCTAACTAAGTACCTTAACCCTAGTTCTAAAAGAACATTGTTATTTCATTCCTTCTGAGCAGAATTCTTTTTTCCACAGATGATCTGTGGCATTCATTGTTCCCTAATGTCACAGAAATGTTTCCACTGCCTTTTCTAGGCATTGGATGTGAGAAAATATAAATTGTGGATTAGACAACTTGCATTCTGAGGGTAAACGTTTAATAAACTTGTGAGAGTTCCAACAGTAGGGGTGTGATAACATTTCCCACACATGTGGAAGGGCTGACTCAGTCGTCCTCACCCTCAGGCCATGTCTGCGGTGACTCTGTAACTCAAAAGAAGCCTCGACTGTGGAAGTCACCTTGTTTGTGCTGCTTTGGCTTCTCCCTCTGACCGAGTCTGTTTTCTAGCAAGTGATTGTTCATTAGTGGGGCTGCCTTGGGCAGCTAGATTGTTTGAGAGAAAATAATCTCTATGTAATTCATCAAAGACTCACACCACCCCTACCCAAACCGCAACCATAAGCACAAACAACACGGTTTTGGTTCTTTGGTTGTTGCCAAAACAGCTTTAACCCTTTAAGGCATGAAGTCCACCAGACCTGAAGGTGCCCTACGGTATCTAGCAGCAATTTCTTTGCTGCTCTGTAGACCAGAGTTGTACCCTCATCCTAACCCACCAACATGCCATTGCACATTTCTCCTTGGACCAGCATTGACTAAGTGTCCCTGGTGCCCGTTAGCTCTACGTCCAACGTGGTTCAGGGACACTGCAGCTAAGCGATTCCTATCTATGAGAGTTGAGACTTGATTTGGGCTGTGATCAGACCTCATAGTAACAATACATTTAAGTGCTGGGTCACTTTCAAACAATTGTTTTTATTCAAAACTGCCAAATTGACATTGCATATTTATTGATAGTTTTATACAACCTGTGTTACAGGCAGATTCTACACCTATAGCTTTAATTGATGCTGACTTTACCCCATAACCGTATGGAAATGTCTCCTTAAAGAACACAGTCTCTCTAAACTTGCTTGGACTTAGCAGGTTAACACAAATTGAGGACTGAAAGTTGGGAGAACATTTTATTTTCTCATATTTTCAGATGTTTCCTGATGGTTTCAAACATTACTGCCATGGCGGAGACATTCGCAGTGCTTTCTACGCACATTAGAAGAGAATTTTTCTGTAATCAGAGAGCTTTTTCCTTGAAAATGTTCAGTTTCAAGATGTGCAGAAGGAGTCAATTGGCTATGTGGGTGTTTGTGTTTGGTGCTGATAATGGGGTCTACTAATAAAACTAAATTAATGTTTTCAATGTCAGTCTATCAAAAATAGTTTAACCAGCAGAGTTTGTTCCATCATTTGGGAACTAAATCTTGTTAAAATATTTCAGATGGATGGTACCTGTAGTTTAGGGAAATTATCCTTTGTTTTACACCAGGGATGTCAAACTGGTTCCAGAAAGGGCCATGTGGCTGCAGGTTTTCTTTCCAACCAAGCAATAGCACACCAGACTTCAGTCATCTCATCAAGTCATCATGTTAAGACTGGACTCACTTGATAGGATGACTGGAGTCTGGTGTGCTATTGCTTGGTTGGAAAGAAAACCTGCAGCCACATGGCCCTTTCTGGAACCAGTTTGACATCCCTGTTCTACACTGTTGGTGCCCCTCATAAGACGTTTTTATCACATAGAACAATGTTACCACCAGCGTTCTGGAAACACTCTAATTAAACATTGCTAAATGACTCTTTACTAGTAATCAATTAGAACAGAGTGGCAAGCTCCTTTTTTGGGGGGTTGGTTTTAGTTCTGCAATGTTTTTTAGTTCATTTTTTTAATATAGTCATGAATTTTTGATGCATCATTTTAATGCATTTTTGCAACACTTTGAGGGAGGCAGAGAGAGTCCTGTTTATTTGTATTTTATTTCAAATCTTTTTTAAACTTAGTGACAACCAGGCATTGTGAAATATGATACCAATAAGCTAAATTAGGCACCCAAACTATTTGTATTCAAATTTCAACTTTCCCCTCTATAGCTGAATGCATTGATAAATACAAAGTGTAACAAATGTTGATCACCATAGTAGTTTGATTTCCTCTCATTCGATTTTCAGATCAACCTAATTTAGAGTTTTACAATCTAAATTTGTCCTCCAATATTTTACAAAATCACCCAAGAAAACCAGCACAGTGCCTTTCATTATTCAACCTCTCAAAGTTTGATTATTAACCACTCCTTTGTGTTTCAATTTCACACATTTTCATACCAGGTTATCTACTGTAGATGTAGACAGGGGCATGATTTTCCATTTCAACAAACCTTCTAATGATCACCAGGTTTAGAATAACCTGCAGAAGAAGATACAACTTTGACTTTGAAATAGGGGCCTTACATCAGCTCATTGCTCTTTTTCAAAGTCTCTCAGTTGTATCTGGGAAAGAGAATGATTAAAGCCAAGGTGCCAAAACAGATACCTCTTGCTGTGGCTCCACTTGGCCCTCACTTGCATCAGCAGATGCTTTATTTGAACACCAAGAATTGATCCTTCACATACAATAAGAGTGCAAAGGTTCTTCATACTGTGAAAGCGACAGGCTTTATTAGGATCATCAGATGAAACTGTCAATTAAATTTGGACTTTTATGTTTTTCTGCATCTAAGAAGAAGTAAGAGTCAGGAATTCAGAACCGAATTAGAAAGTTCTGATGCTACAAGTGGTTTACATCAATGTTTATTATTTTATAATTGTGTCTACTTCTTTTGTTCAGAAATCACAAATGTATAATCTTATTGTATTTTTGTTTGAAGATTTGGAGGGTTTAGAATGATGGGTAATGATAGGTTTGGTTTTTTTTTTTTCTGGCTGAAGATTTTGAAGTCTCTGAAAATTGATTGTATCGAGGAGTGTCCCAGATATCTCTTAACATGAAAACACCTGCTGGTAGCTCTAGCCAATTCAAGCAGTGTGTTTAATTGTTCCACAGTGTTCAGTCTACAGCATGATCTCCAAAGAAGAGTCAGAATAAAAGCATTGTACATACAAGCTCATCAGGACGGCAGCTCCTCTTGTATGCAAGACAGCATTAGAATAAACTATACATTTTTAAGTTAGGTTGACTGAGAAAGTTAAGATTGTGCTTCCTCTGCAGTTTGCCAAATGACTGGAGAAGCTAAAAGATGCTATTGGTTCAACTAAAACAGTATTCAGGGTGGAAGAAATATAAATAGGAGGGAGGACTCCACTGAATAAATATCTGCGTAGCCTGGATACAGTCGGACCCCTCTGTTAAACTTAAGAGTCAACACAGAAGGACCAGAAGTGCCTCCAAATCCACCGTGAATTATCTCTTAAAAAACACAGGCTTAAGTTTTACAGAAATGTCTGAGATTCCAAGTCATTGGCTACGTGCAGATCAGAGGGGGAAAAATGATGAGTGATTGATTGATGATTAACCCAAAAACATATTATCTTACATCTATATCTTAAATAAACATTTTGCGTTTCCTGTCAGCACATTTTGAGATTTTTCTGAATTAAATACAATAATACCATAATTCTGTATGCTACTTCAGCAGGTAAAAATGTTTTTAAATGTACTGTAGACAAGTCCATCAAGTACATATAATCTGCTAACTTTGTTTTAGGCCCAAAGTATAGATTTGGTGGATAGCAAAACTCTAAACAGGTGTAAGCACACCTTTATAAAAGGCTCGGCTAACCTGGGTTACCTGTAGCATATTGGATGGTAAGGAATCAAGCTTAAATTTGTTCTTTTTTGAACAGGTCTTGATTCATTATCCTTATAAATGTTTCAGACTATTTCCTGTTGCTTATTTGAGAAGCTGTTTTTCCAGAGATTTTTGCAAAGCTCCCTTATACTTTAATCTGATGACCAAAACAACATAGTTATCTTCTGTTATCATAAAACTGAAGCTAATATCAGATAACCTGGGGATTTGGTTTTTCTTTAAAATTTTCTCAACTTCCAGTGAATTTTGAGTCTCATAGACTCATCACTAGTCTAATAAATGATTGCATCATGATCTTTCTACACCTTTTGCCCTTTTTTTAACCTTATTTATCTATACAGAGCTCCAAACTCTTTAGAAACACACATTACATGTCAAATGCTCTCATAAATACCATAAATTGACATCTTTTGCAACAGCTTCCTAATATGAGATCATTTATCCATGAGTGTAAAGATCAACATGAGGGAGGAAGATGCTGTAGCATGGGTTACTGGGAAAATATAGGAGCACTCTCTTTGGCACGGCTGTGTAAACCTCCCTATCTCAGAAGCTGAATAGCTGTTATTTATACAGATAGTCAGTGCGCCAACATGCAGGAGCTGCTGGTTGTGAACCTGTTTGTCTTGTAGGGTTAAACAGCAGACGCCTCGTCTCTGGTGGCTGCGATGCATTTATGATCAAATAATCAAAGCGGAGAGCTCCAAAACCCGCTGCCTGCAAAACCTCCCACTTTTTATGGCCTTTGGGTCATTCAGCCTGTTGCAGACCTGGTGTTTAATTTTTGAGGCCCAGCTTTGCCAGACGCTGCAACCAGGAGTTTAACTTTAGTTTCATAGTCTGAATGACTTTCAGCAGTTTTATTTGTAAAAAAATGAATCATGTTTTTCATCTAAGGTGTTATATAAATATTAAATTGCTACAGTTTTAACTTATTTAGGAGAAAAGCTTTGGTTCAATGAAAAAACACTTGATAATTCAGAACTCAGTGAAACTTGGTGATGGCAGCATCATGCTGTGGGGATCCTTTTCCTCTGCACTTGATCTTGGAAAAAAGCTGTACGTTGCAAAGATTTAGCATCTTTCAGAGAATATTAATGATTTAGAGGACTCTGTCAAATTACTGAGGATTTTAAAGAAACTGAAAATTAATGCCATGAGATGTTCTTCATCCACATGTATTGAGCTTGAGTGATTTTTTTTTTTTTTACAAACAAAGACGGGAATAGTTGCAATAAACTTCAATTAAGCTCTAACATCTACAAACGTATATGTTGTTGGCAGCAGCATCCAGGATGGAGACACAGCTGAACGGGACAGATCAGATGAAGCTACTTTGACAAGACAAAGCGGAGAGAACATTAAGTGGAACTTAAGGGGAAACAGCGTTTTTTTGTTGTTGTTATTTTTTACATTGGGCCCTTGATTTTATGTTATTACATCATGTTCTACTCACCCATATGAGTTTTGTGTCGTTTGGAGCTGTTCTAAAGATATTCCGTTAGGTTATATCCAAGTAACGTCTTCCTATGGGCAAACGACTTGAAGGCACAAACTAAACTGTTCGCAATATCTTCAGAACTGCTCCAAATGGCACAAAACTCATATGGGTGAGTAGAACATGATGTAATAACGTAAAATCAAAGGCCGTATGAAAAAAAAAGTGTTTCCCTTTAACAAATACTGCAGAAAGGGAGAAACAAACAACATAGAATGAAGCATGATGAGGAAAAGTGGTTCCTATGTCTTCCAGCAGCTTAAACATATAGCAGCACAGATCTTGAAAATGGCTCTGAATAACCTAGCTATTTTGAATGAGATATGAGACAGGTAATGTAACATATCCCAAAAGACATGGATCTGTAATCGAAGCTGAAGTTGGTTCTATGAAGTCTTTCAAATTAAATCGAATTAAGTTACGTTGAGGTTTGTGGTTATGATTGGATATAAGGTTTAAGGGAGATGAGAACATTGTAACATGATCTTTTTGACTGGTCTGCTTAACCTGGAACTGCCAGATTTTTAAGTCATGCATTTGATATAGAACTATTCATTAGCATCCTTTAAGCTCTGTCCTTTTTTTCCAGATAGCTTATATATTTGTAAGGAGAATTTAAATAATAATCCTCCAAGTTTTTCCGCTTTAGTTTTTCTCTGAAGTATGGAGGTAATGTTTCAAAGCTTTTGGTAGTTTTATTTTGTTGTACTTTTTGTCGTTCTACCTGCTTGTGCAGGGTGTTTTCTGTCTACGAGTGAATAAGCATGGCATCAGATCTGCTTCAGTGAACCTTTCTTTTAGCACCATGATCAATGCAGCAGGTTTGCTCTCCAGTTTCTCCTCTTTGTGCAAAAAAAAGCCAACTTGCTCCTCCGCAGACACAATGGGGATCTTTCTCTGAGGTCTTCTGGGTAAATCTGAACAGACTTCAGCGAAGTATCATGTGGGTTTTTTTTTTTAAGCGTTCTTCTCACATTTAGTTTTATTTTTTTATATTACTTCCTTTGAACTAAAAAAGCATTGATTCCTCACTGATGTCATCTCATCTCTGCAGAAATCGATTTTTCCTATCGGCTGCTTTTCTTGTTTTTTTCTTTTTTTTTAAAGAAAGCAGGCTGTCATTTTCAATCAGCTGGTCATTAATTATTGAGGCAGTGCAGGTTGACAAGACGCACATCCTGTCTTGTTTGCCAGATGATTCATCTGCAGCCAGAATGCCCCGACATATAATAATGTAACATGTCTGTGGGCTCCTCTCTCATGGGAGGGTATGAGGTGGTAGCTCTAACCCACTGTTAGGGACAAAACCTCTGTACTACTAATCAGCTTAATGCTGGCTTATTCAAAGGCCCTCTTTCAGACCGAGCAGCTGCTGTCAGCCAGTTTGAGTAGAGGGTGTGACTGCTGGCAGGGCTCGCTGATGCAGAGAGACCGGTTGGTGATTAACAAACGTCAGTAGACTTTGGAATCTGGGGAGCCCAGTCTACTGGCTTTGTCTTGTGAAGGTCTACCAGGTGGCTCCGTCATGCTCTCTCCCTGCTTTGCTCCCCCCTCTCCCTTTCCTTTTTTTTTTTTTTTTGCTCCAGCTTCTCCTCAGGGTTGGATAGATTCGAGTTAAAGAAGTTCAGACATGCCTCACATTTTTAGACCCCCTCGTGGAGGCTAGCTGGCAGCTTCTACAAAAAGCAGTAGCTCTCTCCACTTTCTTTTTCTTGGTGCACGCTGCCTGCTCTGACCTATTCTCCCTTCCCTGGGAGAAGGGTGGGTGGGGGGGGGGAATCAACCAGTTCTCTGAAAATCTCCTGATGCGTTAGATAATGTTCCCAAGAAATGAAAGGACTAAGCAAAGCAAGCCTGGCGAGAGTGGGAGATGTTTTCTGCTGAGCTGTGTGGGCAGACGGCTCGGGTACACGGCTGTACATCTGGCAGATAGATTTCTGTCAGCAGCTCTCCAGTGACAGGCTGCCTGCCTTTCAGGAAGAGGATCAGATCTGCGGGTCCATGTTGTGAACACCTAAGCACACATTGCCTGCTCCTAAAATGGCTGCCCTTGAAGCTCAGCTCAAAGGAGGATCTGAGCTGCTCAGGCGCTGTCTGCTGGGGCCCCGGCTGACTAGATGAAAGTAGTTGCACAATCTCGCCCATTAGCTTGGTGTGGTGCAGAGACTTACTGGCTGAAAAGACACAGCCAACTGCAAGGCAGATGGTGGACTGAGAAGGAGGTTTCTCTTCCCCACTTCACGGCTGTATTCCTCTCCCCTCCTTCCTAAAGGACTTCTCTTGATATCCATGTCAAGGAACCTTGTGTCAGGAGCCAACTTTGTTCAAAACAGGAGCAAAGTGCCAGGAGAGGGGTGTGGACATGTGATGAGGCTGTAACCTGACCCTGAAGAACAATGGATCCACTGGTTGCTCAGGGACATGCAGGCAGTTGGGCTGGTTCCCTTGGTGTGCTTCACTACCCAGCCTTTAAGGTTTGGGAGGTAGGGCGGGAGGAGTAGTCTCTTCGTTTAGATCATGTCAAATTTGAAAACAAACTCAAAGTAAAAAAAAAAAAAGTTTGGCTTAAATATCAGTTGATTCTGAATACTAAAGTTATTTCTGATTCTTTAAAATCTAGATTTAAAATTATTATTTTTTTCAGCCAACAAGATTGTTTTTAATAGGAAATCCCTGGCATCCATGGAAGGAAAATTGACTTGTGGATTGTTTAAACCCTTCCCAATAATCAATGGAAGATCCTTTTTTTTCCAGCTACCAAACTCTTCTTAGTTTAGCTTTGTAGTTTTTCGAGCTGGTATTTTCTACCATTCCTCCACGTCTTTGAGGTTTAAAGCCTATCTGCCATCCTTCTTATCTTTAGACCACCATAATCTATACCAGGGGTGTCAGATTGGTTTCAGAAAGGGGCATGTGGCTGCTGGTTTTCTTTCCAGCCAAGCAGTAGCGTTCTAGACTCAAGGCATCTCAAGTGAGGCCAGTCTTAACATGATAACTTAATGAGATGAGTGGTGTGCTACTGCTTATTTCCTTCCTGGAACCATTTTGACACCCCTGATCTATATGTTTCAACAACAGGTGTTAACAAAACTACTTGCTAACCTGGTTTCCTTCTCTATTTAAACACTTAACAAGTCTTCCCTTCAATAATAACCTTTCTGAGACAGATCTGTTAGAGCACCATCCACTGTGCCCTAAACCTAGGTTTAAGATATAGAGATAATGATGAGTTCTCTTGTCTTGTTTCGAAGAAGGATAATAGTGGTGAGCTTTATCTTAGGTTATATTTAAATACAAAGGAATTTTCTTTTATTATTAAATGTTACTACTAGCTTACAAAAGTTTTTTTAGTGGTTTAAAAAGATGATTTTAGCCTAACCCTCCATCCCTTAATCAATTGCAAGGCTATTTACATACTTAAAGCTTTTGTTCCAGTAAAATTGTCCAATTTAATCCCATTTGATCACATCACCTCATGCTCAAAAAGTGGAGGGACTCAAAGTCCAAATGTTTTTTTTTATTTTATTGGTAAGCATCTGTTTAGTAGTCGACCTTTGCAAATTGTTCTCTCCAATGTGAAGTGTGAATATAAACCTGCAAACATAAAACATGTAGAGAACTTCTCAGCTTATGCACAGACAAACAAGGTGTATTTTATTTTCAGTATCCAAATGTGCAGTACAAATTCTGGAATAAGTACTGTAATTATTATCACCCACCCCTTGTAGCCCCGCCCCGTATGGCGTCATTTAGGAGATGGGTATAATTTTATTTTCAGTATCCAAATGTGCAATAAAAAATCTGGAATAAGTTGATATAAAAATAAAATGGATATAATCCAAAGTAAAAATAGAGTAAAATAAACTAAAAAAAATAATAAATAAATATATAAAAGATAGATAAATAAGATAAATAAACTCAAAATAAAAAAGGGGGGTTAAGGTTTAATGTAAGATGCAGTCAGAGGAGAAGGTTCCAGTAGGAATTGGAGAATAGTTGCTAGAGAGTCAAATATAGATTTTATGAAATGGGTGAGTTTCGGGCAGGGCCAGGACATATGATAGAGGCTGGCAGCTTCCTGTTTACATCTATCGTAGGGAGTCTAGTTCAGGATAAATCTTAGCCAATTTCTCTTTAGTGTAATTAAGGCGATAAACCTCTTTGAATTGAATAACACTGTGTGTCACCCATATTGAAGAGGAGTGAATCCTTTTTACTACCAGCTCCGAAGTTTCTTCTGACATAGGCCTCTGCATATCATTCTTCCATCGAGTTTTGAGAGGTTCAGTGGGTACCAGGCTAAGGGTATTGATTGCATTATAGAGTTTAGTTATGTAGCCCTTTCTCACAGGGTTAACATCAAGGATGTTATCTAATGTATTTTTGGACGGAAGGGTTGGAAATTGAATTTAGAATTTAGAGCGAATGAAATCTCGAACCTTTAAATAGCAAAAAAAAAAAAAAAAAAAAAAAAAAAAATAGTTTTTGGCAGGTGAAATTTCTCAGATAGCTGATTAAATGAAGCAAAAGTTCCCCATATATAAAGGTCTTCCAGGGTGCATATACCCTTTGGTATCTAACTCTCAAAGGCATTGTCAGAAATAGAGGGGGGAAAGGCTGGATTATTTTTAGATTATTTGGAGAAGCAAAATGTGGGTCTTTGAATTTGAAAAGCCTGTCTAAACAAAATGTCCAGTTTTCTTCATTAAGTCGCATACTGTACTGACAGGGGTTAAGGTTTCACACAACTCCTGTTCATTTTGGGCGCCATGTCTCAACTAATTGTCAGGTATGCAGTCAACAGCTAACAGCTTTGTCCACTCCATCAACCGACAAAATGTACTTGCTTCCACACACACTACCCAAGATCTGATACTATTTTGTTTTCTATAAATGTGAATTGTCAGTACAATAAGTGGGGGCATAAGAAGCGGTGAAGTTTGAGCTTTTCTTAAGGTGCAGGTATGTGCATATTGGCAGCTAAGCTTCAGATTCAGCTCTCTCAGTAGATCCATGCTTCTTCATAAGAAGAAGTAAATCCTTAGAAGCTGTTGACCCACTTTACCCTCTTTGACTGCATGCAAACACTTTGGTCTTGACTTATAGAATAACCAAATGTGTTCTTGCTGCATGGTAACAGTTCTCAGAAACATGGCTCATTAATTTTTGCCAATGGGAGTTTAGTTGAAAGGATGCATCACCTTTTGTAATGTAGAAGAATACAGACCCAGATAAACATGGTATGTAAATGAAATGAAAAATCTTACCAAGACGAACAAACCCTTGTCATTTCTAGTTTCATTAGAACCAGAAAGATGAAGAGTGGTTTGGAAAGCTTGACTAAGAAGCGACTGTTCCAGTCCTACTAGCTTGTGCACTGGAAGTTCAAGAAAATGTTTGTGTAATTTTCCTCCGTTCTCTCCACAGTTTTCTCAGTCTCTGTAAATTTTGATCTAGCTCTAGATTTCTCTCGTCAAAGTAGGACACCGTCTCAATGTGTTAGAAGATACATAAAGTTGGCTTAGGCTATTAACACCACATAAGGACTTCTAGAAATGACATAAGTGAATGATATTAGTATTAGGAGTTTGTTTGATTCAATAAAATTGACCGATGGGTCTTTTTTGAATCTATGCAGAGTATAAACTGTCCTCCAAAGTTTTAAAACAGATGACAACACTGTTCCGTTCTGTTATTGGGATAGTCTTACATGTGTGCACGTTTATGTGTGAGAAGCCTCGAAAAACTACAGCTACAGTCAGTTAATTAACAAAACTTGGCAAAACGATTTAAATTCAACACATCTCACAACATTTTAGGTTCATTAAGTGCTTTGAAACAAACACACCTTGTTTCAGTCTGTAAAGAAAAGCAATTTTGTAAGATTACAGTTAACTTGTATCAAAATTAATCTTAGCTTTTAAAACACACTTTAATGACTAAATAGAAAGTCTCAAGCACTCTTGATGTATCGCTTTGTGTTTAGGCTACAGAGGTTTGGGCAGTGATGATCTTTTATCTTCATGAGGTGACGGCTGCAATGCAAGATTCAACTTGTGTGTAAAATACAACCAGTAGAAATATTTTCACCTTTGAATTTCACATGAACGTTATACCTTTCATTTCCCTATTCATGTCAGAATAACCGAGACCCATCCAAAACATAAAGCTTTCATTTCTTGGATGTTTCAGTCAATCTTCAGGGCAGTTAATACAATCAGTTGAAATGTTTGCTCTAAATACTGAGCTCTGGAGCTGCTCTCCAGCTGTTGCTTATCCTGAGGTAAAAAAAAAAAAAATGGGACAAATCGACCCATAATCCCTCAGTCCCTGCATTGTTCTTGGAAAAAAAAAAATGAACCTGCAGCATCTGCTGAATCGTGCCCTGTGCCACGTGGGGTTATTTTCTAGAGTTCACATTGTAACATTCTGACTTAAAAGGCCTTTAATTATATATTTTGATAATTCCATTTATTATGTTGTGAAAACGAAGATATTAAGGTTTAGCAATGAAGCCATTTAGTTTTTGTTATGCAAGCAATGCTTAAAACAGCTTTTTAAGTCATGAAACAAAGCTGCAGTTGTGAAAACATGACATTTTAACACCTTATAATCATGAATAATTAAAAGCTTTTTTGTATTGCCTTATTTGTCATGCACATAAGTGGGACAGGTCCTAGCACCTGATTATTTATGTTCACAGCAGTATCACCACTTGTAATCATCAATATCAAAATCAAGCTCCTCCCTATGAAACACTATTGTCTTAAGTTGCTGATTCAAGTTTAATTCAGCTTGGATGTTTTGACTATTAATTTTTTTATTAACATTCTCTCTGATAATGCATAATAACAGAGTAAATAATCATCTATGTATCATTATATGAACCTAAAAAAGCAGCATGAACTCATGATTTTGCCTCTTTGTTTTGCAGGTTTCCCTGATTTTCCAGGGAGTTCTCCCCCCTTTCAGTGATGGAGGTATTGCAGTGTGACGGCTGCGACTTCCGTGCCGAGTCATACGATGACTTGAAGAACCACATTCAGGAGGTGCACACTGTTTTCTTGCAGCCCTCAGATGTAGAGGGGTCTGACTCTTTGAGAGAAGAGGATGAGGATGAAGAAGAGGAAAATGGGGATAAGGAAGACAGGGATGACAAGGATTACTCTCCTTCTAAAGCTGGAATGAGTATGCCACCACCATAATCAGATGCTGCTGTTATTTTATTTAGGATTAGGAATGATTTTTCTTTTTTTAGAGCTCTTGTAACATTTGGATGCATTTTTATCGAGCAGAAGTTATAAATGCCTCAGACAGCAAAAAAGTAAATTATATTATTAGACGTGTTTATAATATATAAGCTTCTATAACCTATCTTTCATACTTGTTTTTTTTTTTTAGGTCCCTGCTCTGCTGATGGTCCCGACCAAACATCGCAAAAACCAACTACTGAGACCCATCTTCCATTTTACCAATGCAAGTTTTGCATCCGTTACTTCCGGTCAAAGGGGTTTTTAAGAAATCACACCAAAAAGGTCCATAATGTCACAGAGGAAGATTCAGATGCAAATGTCTCCTCAGGCCCTGCTAAGGACGCCAGCTACACTGTAATAACGCACAATGATCATTCAAAAGTGTATTCCTGTCAGTATTGCACGTACAAGTCTCCCCGTAAAGCAAGGATCTTAAAACACCAACTGATGTATCATAACAAAGTTCCCTCTGGAAATCAGCCGGACGACACGGAGGCAGAGGAGGGATCTGAAACAGCTGCTGGACTCATTAAGGGAACATTTCCTTGCGAATGGTGTGACTATCAGATTGACCAGAAAGACAGCTGGACTGACCATGTTGTAAAAGAACATAGTGATAAGGTGAAGATTGTTTCCAACACTGAAAATCTAGAAGAGGAAGCAAGCGCGAGCTCACCCAGGCCAAGCACTCCAGCCTCATCCCCTAACTCGACAAGATCAAATGTGACTTTGACTAGAGAAGGAGATTCAGTTGAAAAACCAGAGAAAATGATGGAAACATCCGTTGAGGCAATCTCATCCATTCAGTATGCACATATAAGTGCAGTCACGCCCAACAGCACAGGTTCTTCTATTCTGTCTAAAAGATTTGCCTCTTCTGACGTCTCAAACAGCATCTCACATGTGGACTCTAGCTTACTGAATGAGGACAACTCAAGAAGCAGCTTGGAAGATGACGACGAGGAAGAAGTGGGTGAGATGGATGATCCCAACTATACAGGAACTCTCTCTGCAGATGCAAAGCAGCTGTTAATGGATGGCGATAATAAATTGCTGGAAACTAAAGGAATACCGTTCAGGAGGTTCATGAACCGATTCCAGTGTCCCTTTTGCTCTTTCCTTACAATGCACAGGCGGAGCATCTCCCGCCATATTGAAAATATTCACCTTTCTGGTAAAACCACAGTGTACAAATGCGATGAATGCCCCTTTATTTGCACCAGCCCTTTGAAGCTTGGTACGCACAAGCAGAGCCACAATCCATCAGATTTAGAAACATTGGACCTTACAGGCGACAGCCCAGAGCCTCAGAATGATGGCGCCACAGAGCCACTGAACGGAGGGAATGTAACGTCCAGAATTAATGGGAAAAAGCCAACCAGCACATCAAACGACCAGCAGAACCCTCACCGCTGCACACTCTGCAGCTTCTCTACCACCACTCTAAAAGGTCTGAGAGTCCACCAGCAGCACAAGCACTCCTACTGTGATGACCTAGATTCCACTGTCTTTGAAAGCCAGATGACTGACCAGCCAGACTCAGAAGTAGAAGCTTTTCCGATGTTTCTGCAAAAAACTCAGACATCCATATTAGGATCTGCCACCAAGAAAGCGTTAGTTACAGGAAAAAGAGCCAGGAAGTCCATAAATGACTTGCCTTTGGATCTGTCCTCAGTCAAAAAGAGAACTAGGATTGATGAAATCGCCAGTAACCTTCAAAGTAAGATAAGCCAAAGCCAGCAGGATACGATCATTAACCTAGATGACATGGATGAAGAAGACAATGGGGAAAATAACGGCAGTGGTGATGAGATTAGAAACCATGACAAAAACCCAGTCTTTGCTTACAACACGCATCTGTTTCATCAAGAGTCCTCCATCTCTCACGAGGGAAGCAGAATAGGGAAAAGAAAAAGCAACCCCAAGTTAAAACCCAGAAACATTCCAATATCCCTGACTCTCTCTGATGATGGTGAAAATATCTCAGCCAATCCAACTGATGGTACCATCAATGAGAATATGGACTATTCAGATGATTCCGGAATCATGCGTTTCTACTGTAAACACTGTGATTATCACAACAAATCGGCTCGAAGCGTTAGCACACACTATCAGAGGATGCACCCTTACATAAAGTTCAGCTTTAAGTACATCCTAGATCCTGAAGACCAGAGTGCTGTATTCCGCTGTTTGGAGTGCTATATAGAGTACACAAATTACAACGACCTGCACCAACACTACATGGATCACCACCCAGAAGCAAGCAATGTGCTAAACTTCAACCAACCGCATCTTCTGTACATGTGCCGCTTTTGTTCATACACAAGCCCCAATGTCAGAAGCCTGATGCCTCATTACCAAAGAATGCACCCCAATGTAAAAATCAACAATGCCATGATCTTCTCCAGCTACATTGTAGAACAAAGTCACAAAACCAGTGAATCGCAAACACTTAGAGAAATATTAAATTCTGGCCCCAAAAGTTTTAACTCATCATCTCCAGTGCCGAGGTCCTCATCAAGCCCGGTGCAGAAAACGGTTCCTAGGTCTCCAGAAGCCAGTGCGGAGTCTGAATCTCTCAAAGAAACTATCAGCAATGTGGTTGTTTATGACTGTGATGTGTGCTCCTTTTCTAGTGCTAACATGCACTCGGTGTTAGTTCACTACCAAAAGAAACACCCAGAGCAAAAGGCATCTTATTTCCGTATCCAAAAAACAATGAAGGTGGTCTCGGTTGATCAGTCCCACCCCTTAGCAAACTCCTCCTTCAGCCCTGGGATCCCCAGCACTCCAAAACAATCTAATTTAATGGTGTATGGATCAGATGAAGAAATGTACTACTGCAAACATTGCATATACAGCAACAAATCTGTTGTGGGTGTGCTGGTTCATTACCAAAAAAGACACCCGGAAGTGAAAGTGACAGCTAAATACATCAAGCACGGCCCTCCCACTCCTGGTCTGATGAAATTAATGGATGAACTGCAAATTGCTGCTCCCAAGCAATTTTTGAAGCAGTTTCAAAATAATGGCCATGGCGGCTCCAAAAACTCCAAACTAGGAGGTGGTGAAAAAGGGGAGGAAGAGCTGTTCTTTTGCCAGCACTGTGATTATGGCAACCGCACCGTAAAAGGAGTGCTTATTCACTATCAGAAGAAGCACAGGGAGACCAAGGCCAACGCTGACCTGGTGCGCCGTCACACTGCGGTAGTGAGGAGTCAGCGCGAGCGAGCACAAATGGTCCAGTCCAACAGCGCTTCCTCTACTGCAATCTCGGCTTCTGCAGACAATGAAAATTCGACACCTATGCGTTCCCTTAAGTGCAGACACTGTTCCTTTACAACCCCCTACGTTTATGCCCTGAAAAAGCATCTCAAGAAGGAGCACCCTACTGTTAAAGCGACAGCCATGACTATTTTACATTGGGCTTACCAAGATGGCATTCTGGAGGCGGGTTATCACTGCGAGTGGTGCATTTATTCCCATGCTGATCCCCAGGGCCTTTTGCTCCATTACCAAAGACGCCACCCTGAGCATAATGTTGATTATGCATACATGGCAAGCAAGCTATGGGCAGGGCCAGAAACCACCCAGCAAGGTGGAAATATGGACACAAAACATTACAAATGTAGAGACTGTGCCTTTGAGGCTTGCTCTATTTGGGACATTACAAGTCACTACCAAGCTGTTCACCCCTGGGCCATCAAAGAGGATGAATCTGTGCTTTTGGATATAATCAAAGGGAATGGCTCTGCTGAAAAGTTCCAGCAGCAGGTTGCAAAGGAGCAAGGAGTTATGAATTGCCAGTCTGATGAAGGAGCTCTAATTATTGCCACCCCACCTCAAGAAAGCTATTCTCACCCACGCCTTTCCATTTCTAACAATCCTTATCAATGTACTGTGTGTCTGTCAGAGTACAACAGCCTTCATGGCCTTCTCACTCACTATGGCAAGAAACACCCAGGCATGAAAGTAAAAGCTGCAGATTTTGCACAAGAGGCAGACATCAACCCCAGCTCTGTTTATAAATGCCGCCACTGTCCATATGTGAACTCCCGCATTCACGGGGTCCTCACTCACTATCAGAAACGTCACCCGCTGGTGAAAGTCACCGCTGAGGACTTTGCAGATGACATAGAGCAAATCTCAGAGTTGCACGAAGGAGACGACAAGTTCAAAACTCAGAGGCAGGGCTATGGTGCATATAGATGCAAAATGTGCCCCTATACCCATGGGACGCTGGAGAAACTTAAAATACATTACGAGAAATATCACAATCAGTCAGCCTCAGATATATTCACACCCTCTCTGAGTAATTTTTCGTCCTGCAGAGAAACCGAGCCAATGGCTGAATGCAGTGGCAGTAATATGTCAAGCACTGCTAAAGTCCAAGAGGTGAGTGAATTGGACCTTGCCCTCTCCCAGTTACCCATCAATAAGCCAGAGAAACATGCTGTATTCAAGTGTCAGCTCTGCAAGTACTTCTGCACCACAAGAAAAGGCATTGCTCGCCACTACCGCATCAAGCACAACAATGTGCGCGCTCAACCGGAGGGTAAAAACAATGTCTTCAAATGTGCTCTGTGCTCTTACACAAACCCTATCCGGAAAGGCCTGGCAGCCCACTACCAAAAGCGGCATGATATCGACGCCTATTACACTCATTGTCTGGCTGCCTCCAAGACCATGAGTGACAAGCCCCCCAAAGTGATCGCTCAGCCGCCATCAGATGGGGAGTGCTCAGAAATGAGCGAAGAGCTGCGTTTAGCGGTGGAGAGGCGGCAGTGTAACCTCTGCGGATTCCAGGCCTTCAGCAGGAAGAGCATTGTTTCGCACTACATCAAACGCCATCCAGGCGTCTTCCCCAAGAAACAGCATTCCAGCAAACTCGGTCGTTACTTTACCGTTATTTACGCCAAGGAGCCTGAGAAGACCGAAGAAGCCACACCTGGTGTAGAAGACAAGGAAGTGCTGGAGGTCCCTCTGGAACAAGAGGAAGACAGTGATGATGACTGGCTTCCCTTCAAGTGTCTGAAATGCTATCGCTTGTCCTTTAGCACAGGACAGCTGCTATCTATGCACTACAATGACCACCACAGCGTAGATCTGAAGAGGGACTTCTTGGTGTCATCCATCCCCGAGGATGAGGAGTCAGAGTTATACGAATGCTCCCACTGTGAGTTAAAGTTTACAACTCTGCCTGATCTGGCTGATCATCTTCTGAATCACAATGAGGAGTTTGAGAAGAGAGTTGTTAGACTGGAGAAGAAGAAGCAGGTTCTTGGGAAGCAGAAAGGACCTGAGGTACAGGATAATAAACTTGAGAAGGTAAGCTTAGCGAGCTCTCTGGAATATTTGCAAATCCAATGATTATTTGCTTGAGGGGATTGTTCAGAACTTTTTATACAAGTTTCTTTTAAAGTGTTAATAGCAGTAAATGTCTTACTTGTTGAGGATAATGCTGATAGGATTTTCAGTTATAAATCTATTATTTGGTCGCAGAGACTGAAGCTAATGGGGAGTTCTAAAGACCAAATAGCTAAGGTGATTTCCATCATCTTCCAACCTAAAGCTCAAAAATCTCTTCATTGTTTATGGTAACGGACCATTATTACCAGTAATGTTCCAAATTAGCCCTTATGGGCCAGTGTCTGTGATGGTTTAGATTTTTTCCTAGTTTAACTCACCTAAATCAAATAAGTGGCGAAATACAAGGCAAGGCAAATTTATTTGTATAGCACAATTCAGTACAAAGACAATGCAAAGTGCTTTACATGGTTAAAATACAGGAAGATAAAACAGAATGAAAGCAAGTAGGAAAAAATAAAAATAAATAAAATAAAACAAAAAAGAATATTAAAAACAGTTGGACTAAAGAAAATATGTTTTAGTTGAACTGTTTAACTAGAACAGTCGAAGGCAATCCTAAACAAATGTGTTTTTAGTCTGGATTTAAAGAAACTCAGGCTTTCCGCACTTTTATAGTTTTCTGGAAGTTTGTTCCAGATAAGTGGAGCATAGGAACTAAATGCTGCTTCTCCATGTTTAGTTCTGGTTCTAGGTATGCAGAGCCTCAGTATGACGTTCTGTCATTGGCTCATGCAGCTATTTGAAACAGACAAGTTAGAGCAGGGAGGCTTCTAAGACATGCAGGACACTGGGCTCATCGTGCTAGTGTTGCACATACATCCTCAATTTTGCTGTCATGTTGCACTGAGCAGTTAAAAAAAAAACTTATTTACCTAAGAATTGGAGGTCAAAGGGAATTGCACCACTAACCATCTTCCTGCTAATTTACTGAGGAGGAAACCTGTTCGCCATTTTTAGAATAACTATCTAATGTGACAGTAAGGAGATGCTGAAATAAACAAAATAGTTTTGAATTTAACCCTAATTATATTTCCTCTTTTTAAGTCTGCTTCATTTTCATATTCAGCTTATTGGAGAAACAAACATGTTTAGTTTGCACATGTTTCACACAGGAAGGTCATTATTGGTGCATATGTAAACACTGATCATCTCTGTGAAGTCCACCAAATGCTAAATGCCTTAAAGTTCCCAAGATGCTGCTCTTCTTCTAAAAAAAACAAAATTAGTGGAGCTTTTTCAAGACTATTGAGACTCTAGAGATCCTGCTCCTTAAGATTATCCATTAGCTTTGGTGTATTGGACCAACTATGTTGGATCAATAGGAGAAAAAGAGGATCAAAGACTGATCTACTGCAAGAACATATCAACTGTTTTGTAATTTTTAAATATATTCTTGCTTGAATTATTCTGAACTTCTCCTCTTTTGTTTTTAAAGCCTAACATGATAGTAACTGTTCATTTAATCAAGGTTGAGGGTTACCTGGGTTAAGAATTTTTAACTTTATCCTAAAAAAGTACATCTTTTTGAGAATGCAAACATATGACATTACAAAAGGCTTATTCAGGATGGTAGAACTAGTTATAATTATTACATATTTCTCTTAATTATTTTTTGCATTTAAATTTTTATTGTATATTAAGTGCATCAGAAATTATAACATCATAAGGTTGTTAAAATTTCTATTGATCTTATTGTTTAAGAACTGTTGCATTATTTAACTTCCTGAATAGGACAGGAGTTGTTAAAGGATATTTATGTACTCTGACTGCAGCAAATATTTTTTACTGAAATAGGCCGAAGCATTATATTTTAGTTCTCAAGAAATCTTTTTTATATACCATCAAGATCCAGCCTTAGTAAATGTATCTGAGAAGGTAAACCACATGCTGTTTGTCTGTCTCCAGGAAAGCCTTACAAATAAAACCCCCATAGGATTCAGGTGCAACTTCTGCGTGGAGATCCACCCGACCCTCCGAGCAATCTGTAACCACCTGCGGAAGCATGTCCAGTACGGAGAGGCCAAACGGGGTCATGTCAAGGTGAGCAAACCTGTTGATATTACCATGATTGAAGAGTGAGAAATTCTTTACAATTGCAACATTTTTTACTTAACAATAATATAGTAACAAAAGGTTAAAAATGCTTTCAATCACACTTTAATGGCAGTATCTTTAGATCATGAGTTAATTATCTCAACGTCTCGAGATGCTTGCGTTAACGACTTAATTGTTAGGTAATTGCGGGAATCCACTGATGGTTATCAGGATGCTTGCAGAGTGTCATGCCAGCATGCTTGGGTGGTATTTTAATCGCTGCAGAAAGTGGTTGTCTGAAAATGTGAGAAGGAAAACAGCTAACCGCATTTTTCATCTTTATTTTTATTAGAAGATGCAGATTTTTTAAGAGATTTTGAACTTTAATTCTCTCAAAGAGACACATACATTAGAAAGTGATGTTGGATAACCCAAATATTTACACATTATGAGTCTATTTTAGAACCAAGAGCAAAGTCTTAAAAAAAGAAGTATTTTCCACAGTTTTTGAGTTACAAGAGAAAACCTCCATCCATCCATATGATTCCAGATACTTAAGAAGTTTAACAGCATGACATATGCATGAGGATTGTGCCCCAGATTTCCTTTAAACTCTTAATTCCTGCCCCCTCGCTGTTGTAATTGTCAACAATAAGATGTCAAACTGTTCCTCTAAGAAAATTGTTCTCCCTACAAAATGAGACTCCATGCAAATGTAAAGATTCCTGCTGTGCAAAAATCATCCAAAGACCTTATTTCAGGATGTCATAAAAGCACACTTGTCTGATCCCTGGTGAGTTTGTGTTGTTTACTGATTCTCAACCTCTGAACTGTTTTAATAGACTCGATTCTGTATTTTGTTTATTACTAAGGAAAGCTGTCAGCCTCCCTTAGAGAAAATGAGCCATGCTGTCCCATCTTAAATGAGAGGATGAAGCTGTGAGCCATAACTTTTCAGACAGTTGGGGGTAACAGTTTGTGCATTAGTATTCCACTGAGGCTGGCACAGAGGGCAACAGGCCGGAGGATCCAGCATCATCCTCAGATCCAGGCCTGACTTTATTATGAAGGAGGAGACAGACGGGCAGCATTCAGAGTGTGAAACACTGAGGGTGCCCCATATTAGCTATACAGTCTTGCAATTTGATGTCCTTTGAAATTTCTCCACTATTCAGTTTAACCAAATACTAAACATTTAAAAAAAGATTTTAGTTGTCTTATTTTTGGGTGATCTGCAATGTTGTGTGTGCTTCTTTAGGCATCATCTCGTTGGTAAATATTTACCAAAACAAATTTCCACTATAATGTTGAGCTGCAGCTCGTTTGGGGCATTTTTCCACCTGCTTTGTACCTCTGAAATTTGAAAGTTGTGGTCATTGCTCCACATATAATCAGCGCAGCTTAGATTAGATCAAGAAAATTGTGTAGGATTGTCTTCACAACGTCTAACAGGGGTTCCTCCACGATAATTAGGTACATCCATCTTTTCTAAAATTAATAATTTCCGCAGCATGATGCTGATCCCGCCATGTTTCAACATGGTGAGGTGGATCATTTCTGTTTCACTCATTAACTGATTTGAGGTTTGGAGTTAATATGCATATATACAATAACATCATTCTCTATATGAGAGAAAATTATAACAAACACATTTGTAATCTTTGAAATCCACTTCTAAATCAGGATCTGTGCTCTGAAAGATGGATGCACAGCAGGCAGGGATTGTGAATTCAGGAAGTGGCTGGGCCTGCAGTTGGTGCTTCTTATTTATGGCTTCCTGAAGTGCAGGGTCAGATCCTTCCTCAGAAAGAATGAGTTTTCTCCTGGCAATAAAGAAAAGAGTGCAGTGATTGTCCTTCTGCTTGCGATAGCCTTACTGACCTGCTCTACAGCTGCTGAGGAAGGTGAAGGGAAAAAGATGGAAACATTTTGTTTGTTTTTGTGGTTTTTAGATTGGAGATAAGAATTGTTGGAGCTTTAGATTATGACCTAATTCATTTCTACTAATGAAATGATAAGTATTTGGCATGCTGATGGATGAATAATAAGGTGAAATTCAAGCACCAAGATGTCTCGATGTCAATTGATTCTGGAGTATTTACCAAAATAAGAACTTAAGGTGAACACAGATGAGTCAGTTTATGGATTTCAGCAAAAATTAATCAATAAGTGATCCAAAATAGCTGGAAAAATATTAATTATTTTATATCTCTCAGTATCATGTTTTGTATTTTTTAAATATTTTGTATAAGCAGTTAAAGTCGTTAAAGAATATTTAGATGTAAAAACAAAACAGTTGGTGAGCAAAACATTTCTTTGCTTTGCAGCAGGAGGTCTCTGATATCCCCCTGACTTCAAGCTCTCTAACTAACGGTGACCTGGAGGAGGACGAAGCGTCCGAAGTCGATGGCATCGATGGACACAACCCAGCCTTTGCCCGCCCCTTTTCAACACATTCTAGCAATCACCTTGCTGACGACGTTGAGCTGGAGCCCCTTGATCCGAACGTGGAAGGTGTCGAGGGTAGAGCGGCCGCCCTGGTGGCGGCTGCCAGAGCCGGGGGTCACCCATGCTCCCAGTGCGACCGGGTTTTCATGTCCATGCAGGGGCTGAGGTCCCATGAGAGGAGCCACTCGGCCATGGCTCTGTTCAGCAAAGAGGACAAATACAGCTGCCAGTACTGCCATTTCGTCTCCCCCTTCAGACACAAGTAAGTGATGAGTCATGCTCCTCATACCTAATGCTATTTCCTTCCTCTGTGTCCTGTATTTACTTCCTTGTTTCCTTCCCTATGACCTTTCTTCCTCACTTTGTTCCTTTTATTTTCTTACTTTATTCTGTCGTTTTCCTTCCTTCCTTCCTTCCTTCCTTCCTTCCTTCCTTCCTTCCTTCCTTCCTTCCTGATTGTTTCCTTTCACTCATCCTTTCCTTTTGTCATTACCTTTAAATTTTATTCCTTATCTCCTTCAGTCTTTCATTTGTTCTTTTCTTGCTGTCATTTTTTTCATTTATACTTCCTAGTTTTCTTTATTCCTCCCCTCAGTACAAAAACTCCCACCATCTAACTTTCCTTTTAACTTCTTTCCTTGTTCTTCCTATCCTCCCTCTTCCCTTCTTTATCTCATTCTGTCCTTACTAGTGCACTTCAATCTTCACCTTCTTGTTTCCTCTCCTACCTTGTACCTTTGCTTGTCCATTTTTTTTCTTTATTTTGTCCTTCTGTCTTGATGTCTTTTTCCTTACTGTGATGGTTTTTTAAATCCGTCCCCGTGATGTTTTCTCTCATCCTTTCTTATCTCTTTTTTTGCTTCATTCCAAGCATCCTTCCTTTCCTCCTTTTATCCTTTTTGTTTCCTTCTTTACTTCCTTCCCTTTGCTTTAACTTCCTTTTGTAGTTACTTTCTGTTTCAGATCTTTAAGCAGCCTAAATTTGTAAAAACTACAGAGTGTAGAAATCCATAATGTTTTTGATATGTATGTTCTATGTGTTTGTATAAACAGCCGCCATTATAAAATCAGAAGGAACCACTGATCGCTACTCAGCATGGACCTATATTTAAACACCAGTTCTCTCTTGGATATAATGGATTAAAAACTAAACTTATTTCTATAAATGTTCTGAACCTTTTATCCACCACTCTTCAGTTGGTCACCACCAGCAGCCAGCCTGCTGCTGCTGTTGGAAGCATTTATTTCTTGTGGCTCAGCAAAGCTTTGGAGTCCAGATTAAACCAGTTTTTCAGCACCAGTGAGAGTCAGGAAAAGCCAGTTGTAAGCAGCCGTTTTAGCACCAGAACTGGTTTGACGTTTGTGTTTTCTGAAAAATGGTAAATGCACCTACAGCAGGTAAGGTCCATCATCAGGAACATTATCCGCTGTAGGTGCTAATTCGTTCTTTTGATTGTGTGGTTACTTTAGGAGAAAAAAAAGATTCTATTAAGTTGTATTAAAAAAACCTACATGCACCAGCAGACATATCAAAGAAAGTAGCCTTCTTTCCCCTACATTTTAAACCCTTTGCCCGTACACCCTCCCATTCTGACACCATCTGTCTTTCAAATCATCTAGCTGTTGAGCCCGTTTTGTTCCAAGCACAGTTTTGCACCTCGCTCTGTTTACCCGATCGCAATCCCTCCGACTCTTCAATCTTCTCTGAGATTTCCCGCCAGCTCGGAGGAAGAAGGGCAAACATTACAGCAAGAGACGGGACATTTTGGTCCTGCAATTTGTTTTATCTGCAGCAGAGACAGCGGGAGCGAGAAGGAAAGGGAGAATCCTCATCTCCTCTGAGCTCCCAGGTGTAATCCCTCTGCACTGTACATGCCCCGACCCAGAAAGAAGCTGCATTCCCGCGCCACCATAGAGGGCCTAGCATTAAAAACACAGCTCCCTTCGTCTCTACTGAAAACAATTCCCTACAGGGGATTGTGGGTAGATGAGTTCATCCCCCTTGGCTCAGTGTTATGGAGTCATTAGCAGCTATGTTGCTGTTGGTTTTATAAACGTCATTATATTTTTCTCCTTTTTCTCCTTCTAATCCCATCCTTCCCCCTCTGTCATGTTTTGTGCCCTGACAGCCTAGACAGACATGTGCAGTCTCACCATGGCCACCACAAGCCCTTCAAATGCAAGTTCTGCACCTTTAAAACTGCCTACGCAAGTCGCCTGAAGAGCCACCTGCATAAGGCCCACACAGGTAAACACAGACCTGCATGCAGTCACATTGAGTCACTCTTTACAGCGACATCCATTAGGTCTAAACAGATTTTTTTTTATTGATTGCACAGCACATATTGTTTGAGGTCTGCTTATTGAAATGCCAAGAAGCTTATCTTTAGTAGAGATGAAATATTCCAACCCGCTGTCTTCCGTTGTACTTTCAGGAAGTTGAAATGTTCTAAACGCGATGTTCTCTACAGATAAAGCTCAATAAGGAAGTCGTTTTCCAGGCTAAACCACTTCTAGTAAAGGCACCTAACAGCCAGATCAGGCAGCAGGAAAAAGCCAACTAGACTTTGTGGGGGCATTCAGAAATATAAGCAGTTATGTTTTTCTCTGCAGCAACACAAAATTGTGAATAAATTCATACAAATCAAGCACATCTGGTTGGGTGCAGTCTGCATGTTGTTGCCTTGTCCCATTGATATGTGCAATGAATATAAAATTAAATCTAATCTAACCTGATTGGCTCCACCGACTCTTAATTTGGGAGATATCAGCTTTCTAAAAATGTTTGATTGAATCCACCTACTAATAATACACATTAACTTGAAATACTCTAACAGTCAAAGCACTTAGCTTCATTATTTGTTTGAACAGAAGTACTTTTCAATACAACATTTGCAACAAACTGTTTTCTACCCCTTAAAATTTCTCAGATTCGTCACTTTATAACGACTAACTTCCATGTATTTCATTAAGATTTCACATGATAGATCAACACACAGTGATGCTAAATTGTGAAATGATGGGAATTGTATAAATGGGCGGCTGCAGTTTGTTCTAAACCTTTGTATTGAAGTAATTATAGCATGTAGGATCATGCAAAGGATGGTTGTTCTGCTGGACGATCAACCTCTCTCTATTTGGCAGCTTCTAACAGCTTTTCTTTATGGAATTCCCTTCATTTAACTTCTCCCTGCTTTGCAAGAACTGTGCTGATAGTTTTATGAAGGCTTTCGTCTTTGTAGGTTTGCACTTGTGCCACGCTTTCCCATTTTTAGATGATTAATCGAACACTGTTCTTTAATTGCCGTTTTGTAACCTCGTCCCGCCTCTGTCTTGTGTTTTCTCCTGAGTTTGTTCACCTAATGTTCACCATCAGACCTTATGAGCGCTTCACAGAGGAAGCTACATTTATAAAAGAGTTCAAATTTACTGTTTAAGTAGTTTTTGAAGTCAGCTTGTAGTTTTGGGTTTAGTTTAGGGGTATCGGAGTAAAGGGGGTTGAATGCTTATGTTATCCTCACAGTTCTGTTATTCTTGTTCGTTAAAAGCAATTAAATACCGCACTGGAAAAAAAATCAAAATCTAGATAAGTAATTGCTTCTTAAAATAAGTGCATTTGTTCTTGAATTGAGAAGGTAAAAGAGACATTTTGCCAATGGGACAAGACAAATTACATTTAAAATAAGAAAACACATTTATATTGTCTTATTTGAAGTGCATTTTATCTAAATATCTTATTTTAAGCATAAAATACTCATTATATTGGCAAATCATCTCATTTACCTACTCAGATGGTAAGGGTAAATACACTTAATTTCAGAAATTTGTACTTATTTCTAGATTGTTTTTCCAGTGCAGCTATCATTTTCCTTACAGTTTAAAGTTATATGTTACCTTGCGTTGGTCAGTTACAAAAAATGCCTCATGGTTTCTACTTGTAAAAGTTTAAAATATCTCTGCTGACATTGTTTTAGCTTTCAGTTTGTAGGTTATGTCCTCTGAATCTAACCGTGTTTCCAGATCTCTGCGAAACAAATCATGTTCTTTCTGTCCAAATAATGATAATTAAAAAAATAATAAAATAACTGAAATTCATTGCTATTTGTTTTTCCTGCAGGTGAACAGCACACATACAAGTGCTTGTCCTGCCCCTTCTCCTCTATGACCATCAGCCAGCTGAAGGAGCATTCCCTGAGTAACCACGGTGAGGTTTTGACCCTCCCTAAACTACGAGCCGCCATCCAGGCTGCACACGCTGCTATCCGGCTTCCTCGACCGACCGTTCAGACTGAGCACGCTCATCTGACCCCAGATGGTAAAGCAACACCTTTAAAAGATATTCCAATAAATACAGGAGTATTAAATAATATAAAATGGATAAACTATAAGGTTTTCAAAAGTTTAAATGGAGTATCTTGGTTACATGGGAGTGCATAGAGGGCATAGAGCTTGGAATCCTTAGGTTCTGAGTTTGAGCCCTTTTTCTGCAACTCTGGGTCTCTGAGCAAAACCCTTAACCCCACACCGCTTCCCGGGTGCTGCACAATGGCAGCCCAGTGCTCCCCAAGGGAATGAGTTAAATGCAGAGCGGTAATTTCTCCAAGTTTAGGTCAATAAAGTTCAATTATTATGATTTTTATTACAGAATAGGAAGGAGTTGGAAAAAATTACTGTCTCAGAGGTTTAACACATTAAAAAGTACTAGTTGTCTGTTAGTTTTACACGTTTCACATCAGCTGTTTTCATTTTTTTCATCCATATTTTTATTCCTACACATAAAAAAATATTTCCAGTTTGATTTCTGCTTCCAGTTTCGACTTCCATCTCTTCTTTGACGCCTTCTCTTTGTCCATACTGTTAAATGAAAGTGGCACCTCAGCTGAAGTTTGACACGCCGCTGTGTGTTGAGGTGTTGCCGTGGTTCTTCTGTTTTTTTCCTCAGCGGCGGCGTTAGCTTGCAGGCTTTTCTTGGCAGCAGCTGTCACCTTGCTGCTGGAGCTGTGGAATCTTCCCTGGAGCTCGGAACAGTGCAGCATTCCTCAGTGCACCATCCTCTGCTGTCAGCTGTGCGCTAGCAGGACAAATGAAGCATTGAGCGAGAGCAGAGCTGACATATTGAATGTCTCCGTGCTGCGTCAAACCAGCTACCTTTCGCTGAACGCCTGAAATTCAGACTGAGCAAGTCTTTTGTTCTTCGCTGTGAAGGTTGTGGATCAATTGCTTCTGTTTTTGCAGTAATATTTACCCAGATTTCCTATAAATTATATATCTAATATAATGGGGCTTTTAATTTGCTGGAGACTATGAGAACTCCATTGTTCCTTTGCTGCTAAAACAGGTGCTCCAGCTCTGATTCATGCAGTAAACCTACAAATCAGCGCTGAATTTGCTCTCTGATTTATTCATTTCCACATTGCAGACAGGATATTAAAGGATGAAAAAACTGTGGCCTTGTTAAATCTGAACTTCTTTGCCTCCTTTGCAAAAAATCTGAAACTGGATATTAAAAACAAAACAAAAACAACAAAATATAGAAAGTGCAAGCTTTTCTTATATGCTTCCTCACACTCCGACTGCTGAATTAGGCATTTTCTACATGGGTACATGATCTATTGGTGTCACTTCCGTTTATTTATTGATGTGTCGGAGGCTCAAAGTAGGACGGGAGTATGCACCCGATCACTGATATCACTAAGCCCTGGGGGGGAGGCTAAAGATGAGTGAAGATGCTCATGCTTGTGCTTTTTTACCACCGGAGTTGGGATTTCAGTTTGGTGTTGCCAGTTCATGCACTGCTGTAACAGTAGGTAGATTATTTTTAGCTTATTATTTTTAGTTTTAGCTTTATGCTGAATGATTATGCAGCCAGAATTTCTCACATTTGTAGGATTTAATAATAGGTCTGTTCCAGATCAGCAATGGGTGCCTTGTTGTTCTAATGACAGCTCTAATGTGAACATATGGAATATTCTAATGCACAGGTTTGCTTTAATTCCTCATAAAGTTTACAGCATTAAAACTGTAGAAAAAATGTAATGTGCATTATAACATTTGTACTGATTTTGTGCAGATTATGCAAATCTGTCTGGATGCTATTTGTGTCATAAGAAAAGAATATTTTAGCACCAGTTATGATGATTAGTTTCTACAAGAGGCAATAATTTTGTAATGCGCCAAAAAATTATTTCTCAACGGAAAAATAGGATGTGAAAGAATTTTTTTTTTAACTTAGTCAGTTATTACAATCACAAAGGAGTTTAAAATTGAATGGGAAATAAGATACCGGATTATTATTATCATTATAATTTTCCTTTTTTTGTACGTTATTTATTTTTACAATGAATGCTTAAAAGTGTGGCATGCAGCCCCCCTTTATGCTAAACTTTTAACAACATTTTTGCAGCAATGACAGTTGCGAGTGTGCAGAGGTTAGTTTCAACCAACTTTGCTCTCTTTAATGATTGTTGTTTTGTTTTTTTGCGTTTAGTTCTGTTAGCAGAAATTCTCCCAAGTTCTTTCATTTTAAGCTTTTTTCAAGTTTTGTCACGGATTCTGAACCTGAGGTAGAGGTTCACATGTTCCAATATGAAAGATGATTATGCTTTGATCTAAACGGTTCTGTTCTATCTCTGCCTAAGTTTATGGTTGTTGACTTTGACTTTGAACCTTTATCTGGATATTTTTTGAGGACGGCCCTTTGTTTAGCTTCATCGATTCTCATTTTAACCCTGGCATGTTTCTCTTTCCCCAAATCTTAATCCCTTTTTAGGGGTTATTTTTCCTTCAATATACACCTATTTTTTGTAGAATACAATATACCGGTAATACCATTGTTGCCCTCTGGGAAAAGGCTTCTCAGCATCTGCTGCAGGTACAGTAGATTCTGCAACAGCTTCTTCCCCACCGCCATCAGACAGCTGAACTATTGAAAAAACTCTAAATCATGTCACAGACTCTGCATCACACTGATAATACCAAACCAATATACTGCACCATATATATTTAATGCTCTAAACTTCCATATCAATGCGTTATATAACATGTTTTTTCTCCCACTATGTTAACATTTGATCACTGCTGCGATTTTATGGAATGAAAATGTTCATTTCACTGCTAAGCTGCTGCTCATTCACTGTCTGAAAGCTGTACAAAATGAAATTTCATTTTGTGTACACTGCATACAAAATGACAACTAAGTTTGTCTAAGTTACAATACCATTATAATAAGGGTATTCTTCCCATTATTTAATCTAAACAAGATTTGAAGAGTATTGCTTATGGTTGTCAATAGATCTGCCACCTACGCTGAGAATCTCTGCAGTTCACTAAGAGTTCTCGGATTATTGGTGCTGCCAGCTAACTGGACGGTTGTGTCTTGATGGGTTTGCAGTTGTGCAATGCTGCTGCTATTTTAAAACGATGAATTGAAATCCTAGGACATAACGTTACATACCTTCCAGGGTTTTAAAAGTCTAGATTCCTTCCTTCCTAGTGTGTCTGGCATGTTTTTTGGTTTTCACAATGCTGTTTCCACAGCTTGATTTTCCCTCCATTGAATTTACTCATTAGCTCTCTTTTTAAGATCTTAATAAGCCGTCTCGTTTTTCTGCCACTTTCTCAGATCCATCAGACCTGGAGCCAGCTGATGTCTGTCAGCAGCTCAGTCCCTACCAGCTGGCTTCACGGAGTCAGATGTCCTCCAGCTTTCAACCCGCCGGCTCAATGGCGGGTGACGGTCGTCCAGACGGCATCCTCACATGCGAGTTCTGTGAGTTCAGCTCCGGATACATGCAAAGTTTGCGGCGGCACTACAGAGACCGCCATGGTGGCAAGAAGCTCTTCAAGTGTAAAGATTGCTCCTTTTTCACCTGCTGCAAGTAAGAAGAACTGCTGAGCCTCAATACAAATGTTCTCTCCTGTTTCAGCACATTGTGAAGACTGCAGAATTCATCTCCATTTTGCTCCATTTACCTTTTTTTTTAGGGACAACTTCTCAATGCATGTTGATGCTGGTCACCACAACAGTGGAAGTGGGGAGTTGTCTAGGGAACTGCACTGCCCGCTCTGCCTCTACCACACCATACACAAAAGCAACATGATTGACCATATTGTTCTGCACAGAGGTAGGCATACCTATTCATCAGGTGTTTAGATTGTTGGTGCCACTGACTTTACTTAAAACCTGAATAATGAATGATTACCAACAGTTCCTAGTTACCGGGGTACATGTGTTTTTGACATATAATGGATTTTTTTTTTATATTGATAAGTGTTTTGTTTAAAAGATTCATATTTAGCTTTAAAAATATGACATACTTTTCTCTTACATATCTTAGTTGAGATTAGTTAATCTTACCTCTAGTTTATTTAAGTTTACCTTTTCTCTTTAAGGTTGGGCTCCGCTTAGTTTAAGTAGCCTGTTTTAGTGATTCCTAACTTTTTTTTTGCTCAGTTTAAATAGGCTTTTCTAGGCTTAGGTTAGTTTAAGTAAACTGTTTTGATTTGTTTATCAAATCTCACATAAACTCAGCTGATTTTAGTTTGTTAGATTGTCTTACCGTAGTTTATCTTAGATAACTTTAGCTCAGATTAGGGGTTTCATTTACCTTATTAGTCTTAGCTCTTTCAGTTTAGGTCAATTTTTAAGCTCATTTTATCTTTGGCTAAGCTTGGTTTCGATTGGTTTTGCTTTGGCTCAATTTATCTAATGCTGAGTTAAGCTCAAAAACAGACCTAAGTTAAAATATAGCACACATTTTAGTAAAAACTGAATTCCCACCAAAAGAAATTACTAGCATACATTTTTAAAGTTTATTTGAGTTCAGAAAATCTTGTATTCCTTTTCCTGTTTACATTGTAAAAGGCAAATTTTTCCATTAGTTCCTACTCGAAAATGTTTTCTGTGGCGGTATTTTCTCTCCTGATAAAGCTATTGTTGCGGGTCTTGCAAAGTAGACTTAATAAGATTGGCGGCCTTGTGGTTAGGGCATAGCGCTTGAAATCCTGAGGTTGTGAGTTTGAAACCCACTCCCACAGACTGCCACTCTGGCTCTCTGAGCAAGACCCTTAACCCCACACTGCTCCCGGGAGCCCTACGATGGCAGCCCTCTGCTCGGAAAGGGGATGGGTTAAATGCAGAGAGTTAATTTTTCCAATGTGAGATCAATAAAGTTTAGTTATTATTATTATTATAACTCAATGTTTATATTGGCCTGTTTGACAGGACATGCTTTTGATTCATATTCAAATTTTTAGAACTACAGTCAGACAGAAATGTCAGACATGGAAATGAACTTTTTAGTTTCGCTGAAAGACTGGAAGCAAGGTAAACTGTTTCCTTACATTTGCTTATATTACCGTCTCTCAGTGGTTCCCTGGCAACCTCAAGGTGGCATCAGGACTACAGGAAGTCCCACAGATCTGTTTGCTTTCATTTCTGACAGTGCAGTAAAATGTGTTATGCCGCACTGTTGAAATTAATTTAGATCTTTGCAATTCTTCCTCTTTTTTCTCTGTAATAATCAAACTGTTTTTCTCCATCTTCTCCTTCAGAAGAACGTGTGGCTCCTCTGGAAATGAGCCGCTCCAAGCTTGCACACTACTTAGAGGGCCTTGTGTTTTGCTGCCACAAGTGCACCTTCACGTGCTCAAGTGAGCATGCCCTGCAACTCCATCTCCAGAACCACGATGAGCTTAAGCCGTACCAGTGCCAGCTCTGCTACTACGACAGCAGCCGCCGCAGCCAGCTAGAGGAGCACCTTCGTGTTGAACACAAGGTCGGTTTGGGACCAATATGTGTAGTTTTACACAACTGGTCTACTCTGTGATCATAGAGACACCTGGGATTTTAAAACTAATAGACTTAGTTTTTAACTCCAAGTAGCAAATTATTAGAGTCAAATTTTTTGACATCATTTTAACTTATTAAATCATATCTGTGTGTTTAATTTGTGTGTTACTATAATTAATAACTGTATTGTTACTTTAACTGCCAAAAAAGTAGATGTAGGTCATCAGCTGCAGTCATTACAACAGATTCTTGGGTTCCTGTTTGCAATTAGTTTAAAACTGAATAGGAAACGAAGAAGGATCTAAGATGCTGTAGAAAGGCAGATCTGTTTCTACTATTACATCAGCCTTTTATGACAAATGTACAATTTGAGATAGTTTTCTACATTTATTTTACAGTTTATTCACTGGCAGTGAGTCGATACTTTAGATGTTGAATCTTTTTTGTCCGTGGGATCTAAACCCTTAAAAAGCCACTATTTCTTATTAAAATACTTCTAAAAGTATTTGCATTGTTTCAGGGGGAAGCTGAAGAGTTTATAGATCAGTCGTTTTTGTTTCCCAAACTAATGCAGCTAAAACTTTCCCAGGCCTTCTTACAAATGGGATCTGTGGGAATCTGTCCTTCAAAATGGGTTTCCATTTTTATGTGACACCATTGAGAGGTTAAGGGATAGCTCAAGATAGATTCTTTTGCCAGGTGTGAATAAAATCTGAGTGTTTTTGATAGAGTTCATGCCGTTAAAGCATTATAGTCAAGAGTTTTTGAAATGGGCAAAAATCAATAAGTTTAAAGCAGGCCTAGGCCACAAATGGTCATGTATTTTCACCAAATAGAATAAACATGAAACATTTTGACAAAAACAGGATCTGCAGGAAGAATATATTTATTCTGGTTACAAAAGATGAAATGATGTCTTGTCTTTGTATATAAAAAGCAGTTTCCTCCTATTTTTAAAAAAGACCTGTTCTGAAAAGTGACTCCTTGTTTCTGATCAGGTTATCCGTAACTTTGAGCTGATGGGTCGAGTCAATCTGGACCTGCTGGAGATGTTAAATGAGCAAGAGAGCAGCATAGAGGAGGAAGAGGAGAGTGAAATTATGGAGATGGTGGTGGACGGAGAAGCCAACCTGCAGGAGGAGGAGGAAGAGGAAGAGGTGGATGATGACGACGATGAAGGAATGGAAATCATTGAGAACATGGTGGATCACCAGGAAGAGATGGACGATAAAGATGTGGAGGAAAACATCAAGGAGGAGGAGAATGAGGGGTTGGATGAAGAGGAGCAAGATGAGGAAGAGCTGCAGGAGGAGGAAGACGTGGAGGAGGAGGAACAAGTTAAGGAGGTGATGAAGGAAAACCCTGTTCTACAAGGTACTAATCCACATCAAGGAAAAATCTTCTGTAACATATTTATGAAACATCAAATCAAATCATTGAAACACATTTAAAACATTATTGGATGTACTTTATTGTTTCATTATATACAGTCAAGATCTTCTTTGTTTGCATGATGGAAATGATCAATTGTTTAACATTTCCATCTTTGGGCTGCAGCAGAGCAGCAATAATCCCAAATATTCAGAATAGGTTTAATAAAGAAAGGAGTTTTACATTTATGAGTTGTAAGAAAGTCTGTTTCCCGTACCTTAGTGAAATTTGGTTATTGAATGTAACTTCATTTATTAGCTTGCACTCAGCACAGTAAATTAAATCTCAGAGAAGAATGATCCCAGTTCAGTAATATGCATTTAATGTTTTAAAGAGTAGCTGCCTCTTTTATATTTGATGACTACAAACGACCGTCGAGGAAGACGAATAACTGGGAGTGATGCAAGGGACAAACAAACGGAGCAACACAACCCAGAGTCTTACAAGCTCACTGCTGCAATTTGACAAAAAAAAAAAAACTTGTTCGTAAGATCTGGATTTATCAACTTAAACAATAATAATAATAATGAATTTTATTTATAACACAATTTACATTTGACTTAAAATCTCAAAGTGCTAAAACAATACATGAATGTACCAGAAGCAGCAGTACATGGAATTTAGAGCAATGTTTGCCTTTGGGCTGACATTAAAATCCAGATAAGTGTTTTTAAAAGAGTGAACAAAAGTTGTGACATGATCACCGTTTACTTTTTTTTTTTTCCCTGTTATCAACGACTCGTATCATCATGTGTTTACTTACCCCTAAAGTTGAATATTTTTTTCAACTCCATTTCCCAGAGGTCCTTGCTTCTCCCAGCAGCACCAGTTCCGGGCAAAGCGGTGGGGAGAAGCGACTTCCCTGCGAGTTCTGTGGCCGCTGCTTCACTAACAGCCTGGAATGGGAAAGACATGTCCTGCGGCACGGCATGTACGTCTGCACGCTGCTGTTGTCTGTCTCTGTAATTTCCCTGCAAAAGGGGACTAAACCAGTACATGCCACATGCTAACCTTTAGTGTGGAAAAAAAAAGGATTTAGGGTTTTAAAAGTCTGGAAAAATATGGAACTTAATTTAAGTATTTCCCAGGTTTCAGGGGGGAAAAATGGAGCATGGGAAAAAAACAAAAAAGAAAGCATCTCTCATGTTCAGCTCTAAAAATGGGCCAAAATTCAGTATGAGTTTGGCTTCCAGAATTTGTGTTAACACAGTTAAGAAATGCATCCATTTATTAAACTTTTGTCCTATATGTCCCTCCTTTATCTTCAGGGTAGTTGAAAACATTCGCCATGACACCAGCTCTACTTCAGCCATGGACGCCTCAGCTCCGTCCTCAAATGACTCCTCTGCTAACGAGGACTCAAGACTGGACCTGGCTGGTTACGACAAAGAGGAAGAACAACCTGCTGATCTCTCACTGACTAGTCAAAGCCAGTATGTGGAGGACAAAGAATTGCTTCACACCAAAAAGGATCAACAGTCTCCTTAAACTGATTGTAGCGTCAAATGGGGGAGAAAAAAATGACGCAGACATCTTTTGGGAGACTGAAAATGGAAGAAAAGTGACTTTTTAATCAGTTGGTGCATTAGTAGTTTTTTTTTTAGGTGTTACATATATAAGTATTAGGTTGTCCTGCATAAAAACGTCTGAGCTCTTTTAAATGGGCAGTCCCCTTGGACAGAACTTAATATATTGGTAACCAATAGTGAACAGAACTCTTTTATCGCTGACATTCTGGTCAAATCCACCGTGAACGACCCCTACCTTGATGAAACTAAGCTATTTATGAAGAACATTGTCCAAATCAATGACTTAAAAGTTTGCATTTTATTATTTCAAGCATCTTTTCATGCTCCTGCCCCCCCCCCCCCTGCTTGTCCAGGTTTAGTGAATTTTAACTTCAAACCAACGGTGGGTAAAAGAGTCGAAAAGTTTCCCCTACTGAACAATTCTTTTTTTTTTTTCTGGGTGAAATTTGGGACTTTTTTTCCATATTGTGTTAAATGTGTAGGAATATTCCTTTAGAAACAATTGCACCTTACCTATGTTCATAAAATACAAAAAAAAAATGTTTCCTTCATTTTTAGAGATTTTGAACATCTTCCCCTGCCTTTGTAGCAAATTGCTATAATCTAGCTCCCTTTATATGATATTATACTGAGTATAAGCCTTCAACCTGTGATGCCCAGCTCCTTTGACCTGTACTTATTGTTTGTTCTGTTTGTCGGTAAAATAACACAACTCCTTGTTATCCCTGTCAGATCTTACGTTTATAGAGCTAGAGATATGTTTCAAGTGTCATAACTGTAGCCATATCCGTTAAAAATGAGCAACAAGTGAATAACAGGTTTAATGAAAAGGCCTCTTGATGAAGGCAGATTACACTTGTCTTTTTAGTGTTAAATGTTGGTTTGGGTGTTTGCAAACCCTTCTGCAGAGACCCAGACAGCATTAACCCATCCACAGGTTCACCGGGTTACACCTCAATCAGAATCAAACCCCAGTAGGTTAAGTCCTCAGCTGCGCTTTCATACCCAGTGCCTTAGAAAACAACCCCTCAAACAGCAAATGAACTAAACGGCGATTCAACAGCTTTAAAGTTTAATACAAATTCACATAAATTGAACAACAGAAGTAGCAACCGATGCTACTTCTGTTGTGCGCAGAGTAAGCCCTTTTGTTCCATCAAGGTTAAAAAGATTGAATAAGCATCATTTCAGTGGCAATCCTTGAAATGTTAATAAATTGCTACACATATCGAGTCCTTTCTCGTTGCCATCCTGCCAAGGGACTATGTACACCAGCTCTAACCTCTGCTTGGTGAAAATTCCCTACAGATGGGAGACAAATACATATGAACACTACCAAGAACTCCCACTTTCTCTCCTAGCTCTGGCCTCTATGTACAATATGGAGGTGTGCGCTCTTATGTTTTCTTGTATGCTCTTGATGACTAAGGATGGTCAATGTCAGCTGAGAAGAAATGGTGTTTCTCGCACAAATGCAATAGCAGGACCCTCTGTGACAACTGCTGCTACCAGGCTCCTCAACTCATCTGCCGTAAAAGCTCTGTGGGCTAGTTGCTATGGCTACTAGGTTTGAAAATCCATTTTGTTGTCATGATTATTGATTTAACTGGCTGTAATATAAATGGTGAGGCTTAAACATTTTAAAGTAATTTTGTGGGGGGTGGGGTGAAAAGGAAATAACTGTTTTTTGAGGAAAAATGTTTGTCAATCTTCCGAGGACCATTTGGAGCTGGATTAGCAGTCAGTTTGGCCATCCAAATAACTCCTTTATATATATTTTTTGCTTGCAGTGGGTCCTTTAAAGTCGTATCGTCAAATGTTAAGTCGAAGTAAAGGAATTCACTAAAAAGACTAGTGTAAGCAAAGCCGAACGTCCCACATACAGATAGAACTGACTGTTAAGGAGTTAGAAGAAAACACTGCTAAACTCTTATTCTGTGTTGATAAAAATGTAGTAGTCCACATCTGTGTGCTTTTTAATTATTTTTTTTTCTTTTGGTAAATGGCCTGTATTTTACCATTTTTGTATCTTGTTGATCTTGAAAAATAAGCAGAGATTGTATTTGTTGGTAAGCTGCTGCTTAAATGCCCTTAAGCCTTATGAGAAAATTAAGTTAAATTCATGGTCAATTCGACAGGAAACGGTGAAGAATCTGTGATTAAAAAAAACAGCAGATAGCTCTGATTTTCTTTTTAAAAATATTGAGGAGCACAACCAATGGGATTGTGTTTTGGGTACCAAAATATTTATGAAGCCTGCTGTGTTTGCTGCTGTACTTGTTTTTTTTGTTTTGTTTATATTATTTGCAATGAATTGTTGATGGAGATAGTGAATTTCTGGTTTGGACCTTAGAATCCAATGTGTAGGACAGATAAAGCTACGTTAGCAGCCATGTATAGAAAACAAAACTCAATTTTTTCTTTAGTGTAAACTGTGATGTTTCAGAAAGGATTATTTAACCCTTTTTTTTTTTTCATTTTTAATGTTTTTATTTTATCGGGGAAGAAAAAAAATGAAGATAACCTTAAGAGACTCTTAAATCTGAAATCCAACATTATTAAGCTGTTGTTAAATGTCTGGTTGCTTTTTTTTTGTGTAGGAAAGGAAAAGAAAGGAAGCATGAAAAGAAACTTCTTGAGTTATCGGGCAGTTTTTCTGGCGAATGAAGAGATGATGCAAACAATAGACCACCATCTGGGTTTCCAGTCAGCCTATAGATGTAGCCAATCCATGTCACCAAAAACCTTGTCCCTCCTCTGTTTTCTGTTTGGTTACCAGATATGCTGATGACTCATTTAGTCTATTGGTTACCCGCCCATAATCTCTCAATCTTCCCAGTCGACAACAGGTGAAGGCAGCAGCCCTTATCTGCTCCTCCGCTCTTGAAATTTCTTAAAACCAGTTGAGCTGGTGCTGAATCTTGAAGCTGTTCTCACATCATTTTGCAGAACCAACTTGTGTCTATCCCCTGAAAGGAAAAAAAAGAAGAAAAAAAAACATTTGAAAGTAGTCGTCGTAGGAATACAGTTTTATCGCCCGGCCCGGCGTCACCCAGAGGAATCTGGACGAATGCGGCCATGAAGCTGTCGGCCCGGTATTGTCCGTTCTGTGATGATCGTTAATGAATCCTTCACTGTGTTCTTGATCCAGACTGTAAATCCCCCACTTTACTAAATGTTCCCGCCCCTGCTGAAGACACACTGGATACTTGTATATATGTTTAGTTTGTTTAAAAAAAAAAAGCTTTTCTCTTTTCAGACTGTTGTCTCCATAGTTTGAAACTAGAATCTCTCCTTCTTGCCTTTTTTTCCTATATAAATCTGATTACCTGATGGTGGGTTGTGATGTTGCCTAGAATGATTGTTTACAATTTTATTCCATTTATCTCTGGATATTCTGTAAATATTGTAATTCATTGTCTTTTTTTAACTTGATAATAAAGTTATCAGAATACAGACGATTGTCTTCCTCGCCGCTCAAACTCATCCTTAAAAATCAAAATCATGTTATGGAAATATTCCAAAAAAATATGTGAAAAGCTTCCAGATTTACCTAAACTCATATTAATTCCTCAAGAACTTCAAAGTTTGCACATTTGAACTGCAAACTTTTAATTGAATACATTTTAGAGCAACACAAATTAATGTAGAGTTAAAAAAAAAAAAAAAAACTGGTTCAGGTCCTTTGCAGTATGTCTTTACCAATTTTCTCTTGTTTTTTAGCGTGGTTAGCTTTTTCAAAACAGCTCCTGCTCAACTTTGCTTGAATGCAAATATGTTGGATGCAGTTTTAGGGCTGGGATGATGGGATTGAAGGCAGGGCTGAAGGCCACCAGTGGGATCCTGTGGAATACAGGATGCGTATACTGTATTCATCATTATCCACAGACCTATAGGCAAAATGCAGGGGCAGAAGTGGGCCTGGGATGGATGTAATGTGTGTCAGCACAAGGATTTCTTTACCACAGAGGTCTGGGAGACAAATCTATTATTTTAGTTGTTTTTTGGGGACAGGGATGATGGTGGAGGCTTTGAAGCAGGCTGGCATGTTTCCTATGAGCTGTTATAGATAATGGAACACCAGATACAGCTGATCATCATAGAGCTTTAGTCTTTAACAAATGTTCCCAGTAACTGTAACCACTTCCATGTCGCTACTGGAAAAAATGATTCCAACAGCACGATGCTGCAATCGCCAATGGGACTTCTTATAGAGTTCTTTACAACAATCCTTTTCTTCTTTATTTGATTTTAATCCTTTTAAGGCAAAGGTTTTGCTGCTACCTGAGTTTAGTTTTTTTTATCTCCTTAAGATAGATTGTTCTGTAAGCATGCTGACCTACCTGCAGCGGGCTTTGGTCTTTATGATGAGGTTTGTTGTCTTATATTCTAAAAGAAACCTCAGAGCAAACAGATTTTTACTGACATTTGATTGGTTGCTCTGGATCGCCTTTGGAGATACCAATTCCCTAAGGCTGGGATATTTTTTTATTATTCTATCCCCTAACAAAATGAAATGTGTTTTGTTTCCATCTAACACTTAAAGTTTATTGGATCCATCATAGAATACCTCAGTAAATGTGCAGATCCTCTAGAGCAGGGGTCTGCGACCTATGGCTCCGCAGACGCTCAACAAAGGCTCTTCACTAATAAGATTAATAATTTGAACAAAAGATATACGTACAAAAAAAAATGCGTGTTTTAGTATTTTCCCCACTGTCCAATTGCATTCAATTTAAAAAAACAGAAATATATTATGTTAAATGTTTTTTTAAGTCAAACAACTTTTTTCAACATGATTCCCAAATATATTAGCAATCTGTTCTAGATATGTATATAAGGTCATGGAATGTTTGAGATTCACATTTTTATTTTTACAAAATAAATTGACTCTAATTCTAATAATTATTT
>NW_015152009.1:126272-129374 GCF_000732505.1 Cyprinodon variegatus | reverse complement strand
GGATGGATGATGGATGGATGATGGATGGATGGATGGATGGATGGATGATGGATGGAGGATGGATGGATGGATGGATGGATGGATGGATGGATGGATGGATGGATGGATGGATGGATGGATGGATGGATGATGGATGGATGATGGATGGATGGATGGATGGATGGATGTGGACCATTTTGAGGCTGCATGTCTTGCCAAAATGGAGGACCATTGTGCCAATGCAATTTCACAAAAGACTTACTATCAACGGTAGTAGTGTTGAATAAGAACAGATTTCGTCAAGATTTTTAAACTTTCCAGCTTTTGACAGGTTCACACACACAATCACTTGCTTTTGTGTCAAGGAGATTTCCAAGTTTGTTGAAGAATTTTAACCCCAGGGTTCAACTGAATGTGGTAAAATTGTGCATCGTTTGTGAAGAGTCCACGCCACCCTGCCATGGTTGGATGAAGCCATTTTGTTCAATGAGAGTGGTTCCACCCAGTGCACCAGAGAGTTTCCTTGAAGCATTCCACAAGCATGGTCCACTGTACGCTTTCCAAAAAGTACACGGCTGCTCTATTTTTCGTGCTTGATGCTTGTTATCTTCAATCGAGAGTAGAGCAGATTGTTCAGTCAGAAATTTGGTTGCTACAAAGCATAGTGGATCCGGTAGAGGTTCATAGTTAACTTTTGACACAACAATTTAAGAGACCAGATGACCCAAATTTGTTTAAAATTTAATTTATCAGAATCATTCATCCACTGGTTTAAGGATATAGACAGTATCAGCAAACAAAACAGTTGTTTTTCTATTTTCAAATTATTCTTTTAAATCTTTAGGCACTGTACCATAAATATTTACTGTGTAGGTTAAATTCTTTAGTGGATCTTTAGACAAAATACTGGTAGATTCACTATAAAGCAATCATAAATACAACACAGAACAAACTAAAAACTAAGATTTTAAAATGAACTCTAAACACATCTTTGAAGTTCTAGGAAATGCCCTAGACTTTATTACTGGTCTTCCTATCTCCAAGAATAAGACTATTATCATGAATATCATAGACAGGTTTTCCAAGGCCTGCCACTTAATTCCTCTTAACAAGCTCCCATCTGCTGCTGAAAATGATCGTCTCCTATTTTCACATGTTTTCAGCCTTCACGGCATCCCCTCAGAAATACTTTCAGACCGTGGTCCTCAATTCACTGTTGCTCTATCCTGGGAGCCAAGCCTCGCCTTACCTCAGGGTTTCACCCCCAAACCAATGGGCAATGTGAAACACTGAACCAGGAACTGGAAAACACACCTTGTTGCATTTGTTCTAACAACCCCTCCTCCTGGGGCACACATTTGGCATTGGTTGAATAATTGTCATATCTCTGCTGCCTTTTGGTTTTCTCCTTTTGAAGCGTCTCTGGGCTATCAGCCATCCCTCGTCCCCTCTTCTTTTCCAGATGCCGTCATCCCCTCTGTTCGAGTCCACATTGAGGCATGTCGCCACATTTGGGACCAGACCAGAGCAGCCCTGAACCCCGCAGCTGCCCAAAACCAAAGGGTTGCAGACCGCAGATGCATTCCCGCTCCAGTTTATTCTGCTGAACAACAGGTCTGGCTCTTGTCTAGAACCTTTCCTCTTAAAGAGTGATCCCGAAAGTTGTCCCCAAGGTTTTTGGGTCAATTTCCTGTCCAAACTTATACTTTGTTATAAGTCCCACCACTGTCCCCCTGAGGCTCCCTTCTCACCTTCGGGTCCATCCATTTTTTCATGTGTCCCACATCAAGCCAGTGTCCTCCAGCCCTTTGTGCCCTCCGTCCAGACCCCCTCCACCCGGCCGGGTCGTTGACGGCCACCCTGCCTTCATTATGTGTTGCATTGTGGATCTTCGTCCCTGAGGTGGGGTTTGCCTGTATGTAGTTGACTGGAAGGGTTATGGCCCGGAGCAGCGGTCTTGGGTTGAGTCTTGGGTCTTGAGATGAGAGAGGAGCAAGATAGAATGATTGAAAGAAAGATTAAATTAGAGTGGAGGAAAATGGGAAGCAGGAACGTGTTGGGTTAGTGTGGCGGTGTCAACGTTCCCCTCCCCCCCATCCAGATTTTAGGTTCACCTATTGGGTCATCCGATAATCCTGGGACCAACCACCTGTGCCGCCGGGTCTTTGGTCCTGGGATTATTGGATGTGAGTGTTATGTGTGAATGTGCGTCCGCGTTTTTTTTTTTTTTTTTGGCTCATCTCAGAGACTGTGTGGTGTGAGTGGGGGCACTAGGGTGGGAAGGCATGATTGAGACTGTGAGTTCTTTTTTCTTTTCTCTCCCAGGTTGGGGTCTGAACAGCTCCCTCTCCCAAGCACATCTCAAGTCTCCACCAAGTGCAGAGCCCATTTGTTCCGTCCTGCTCTCCGTCTGCTGCATGGTGCCTGGGCCAGGGTGCACTGGTGGCGCTCGGGGAATAACAAAGAATCAGCCATCAGGAATAAGCTACTGGCTTATTCCTGATGGCTTCTCCAGCTTGGGCTCCCGTCGGGAGGAGGGGCGCCCCTGGGGCCTCAGATACCTGGGGCCCGTGGCCGGACTCACTCTCACTTTGGGGTGGCTGGCTGCCGGCGGAGGGCTTTGGGACATTGCGGTGGCTGGGGGACTTTCTCACGGCGGTCTCTCCTCCTCCCTTGGTGGTGGTTGGATTTTTGCTCTTGGGGTCCCTTTGGGCGTCTCGCTTTGGGTCTCCCGGCGCTGGACTCGGTGCTCGGGGGGGGGGGTTGTTGCGGGGCGTCTAAACTTTATATGCACAGTTCACCCTCACAATCAACTACAGGTGCTTGGTTCTAGGTACTCAGAGATTCACTTCCATTCAGAAAGCCCATATTCATATCTTCAGGTAACACAGAGTACATGTCAGATTAAATAATACTACTTATACTTCAGCGATAGTATCTAGGTGTTACTTTTTTTTCCATTTCAAAAAGTTTATTTCAAACCTGCACACATTTTACAATACATATAATGACAAACAATACATATGCATGGCTTAAATAGGGGATGGAAGAAGCAAAAGCTTATAATGTCCAATCCCCTCCTGCTCATCCCAGGGACTTTATTGTATATCTCATACCATGTCT
>NW_015152009.1:120720-123190 GCF_000732505.1 Cyprinodon variegatus | reverse complement strand
CCATGACAGGGTCGACAGTAGGCAATGTTAAATCCTTTAGAAAAGAAGCCAATACAGATGCATCAGCAATGGATTCAGATTCATATAAAGAGGAATAATACTGTTTAAATACTTTGTTCACTTCTTTTGAGTCAGAGACCAAATTGCCAGCCGTGTCCCTAATTTGGGATATTAATCTAGAAGAGGCTTGACGCTTCAACTGATGTGCTAAGAGCCTGCCTGGCTTATCACCATGTTCATAATAAGTTGCACGTGAACGAAGAAGGAGGCGCTCGGCTTCGACTGTAGAAAGCAAGTCAAATTCGGTTTGCAAATTGAGTCGTTTTTTATGCAAATCAGGAGTTGGATTAATTACAATTTGTCTGTCTATGTCGGAAATTTGTGTTGTCAAATTATAAAGTCTAGCTTTAGAGTAATAAAGAGCTTTCAGGCTCTTTTTGGCATCAAGACATTTATTCTTATTGGCACATCGCCAGACAGGACAATGTTTTAAAAAAAACGAATAAATAAAAAATAAAAGAAGGGGGTGAAGGAAGAAGACAGACAAGACTGATGACCAGATGACTCTTTCAAAGATGTGGAAGTGTCATTTTACCAAAAGTTTTTAAACAGAATTCCTATTTATATGTCCTTTACGGCCAGGACGATACAATGGTACACTCCACCTTTTGTAAATCCTCATTTTCCATCGGGAGTGGTGGGAGATTTGCTGTGGTGGACCATCAGCATACAAAATAATCTGTAAGCCTTTTTTTGTTATGATCCCGGCACTGGTCTAAATTTATTACTTGACAGACCGGTGCAGCTCCGCCAATCAATCATCTCCAATCAACTTATTTACCTGCTCTTGACACTAAATTCCCCACCTTTAATCCAGACACTAGTGTCAGATTATTTCAAGTCATTGGATAGATTTATTCCAGCGTTCTGTTCCTGACTTCTTGCCTGCCTGGTTGTCTGACCTGTTCTATCTCTTGATATCTGAGCCTGTCTGACTCCTGCCTAATTTGATTGCTGGCTTGTTTGCCTAACCCTTTCTGTCTCCCGATTATCTGAGCCAGTCTGACCCCTGTCTGATCTGCAAGCCTACCTGTTAGAGGACCTGAATCTGTGCCCTTACTCTGCTTTGGACTTCCCTCTGGATTCTCTCTGATCCATGGATCAGCCGGCTCTGACCCTGGACCTCATCTTAAACTATGGATTCTGGAAATTCCTCCTGGACCTCAACCCCTTCATCGTCATCTCATCACGGTTCTGAACCTCTGCCTGTCCCCTGACCATTAGATAGGCCACAACCCTAGACCATGTCTTTTGAGCTTTTGCTTTTCAGGTTAGAGGAGAGCCTGAAAATGTTTTGTGACTTTGTCGGTCAAGAGTATCTAAACATCGTAGGACACAGCAATGTCTGCAGGCTATCAATGATCACTGCTCCGGAAAGAATGTTCAAAGTTTTTGAAGATCCGCTGACTGAAATGTTGTTGACCTTTGCCCTTGTAAACCTGCTCATATTTAACAACCCCATCAAAATGCTTGATGGCCAGGACTGCTGTGCTGTGGAGTCAGTTTTAAAAGACCTGGATGCAAAACTGGCAGCAAGACATGATGAGAACATTATTCCACATCTGATGCAAGGACATCTCAGGAAGCTTGAGGAAAAGGGAGCATTGATAAGACAGGCCTTCCTGAAAACATCCCAGTTGTTTTTCACTCCAGATAGTTTAGACATATTCCACTGTTTCCTGTTCAAGAACAGATCCTTGCATCAAGAGATCCAAAAAGCAACAGCCTCAGTACAACAAAATTGCTCTAAACTCATCATAAGCAAAGATGTTTTTTAATGATGTTTCTGCCTTACACAAGTTCCTTAATGGGAATGACTTGATGGATAAAGAACATCTGAGACAGATTTATTTGTCATTTTGTTTATATAAGTGTAAAACAAAAACACATTTCGTTTGGAACAGCTCTATGGACAATTTCATCTTTTTAAAAGTTCAGCCTTGAAAAATAGTAAAAATATATATATAAAAACAGTAATATAAACATATGACTGTGAATTAAATTTACTTTAAAAAAAAAAAAAAAAAGACACCACTTAGTCAGAGATGGAGCAAAGTGTTTAACCAATTTAAAAAAAAGTTATCTCACCATTACAGCGGAGATTCTCTGTTGGTTGGTGGTCGTTTCCGGACTTCCCTCTCCGCAGACACCTACTCCAGCTCTGCTGGGGGAAGCACAAGGCACTGGTTTCAACGATGTGTTCTGGGTCAGCCCCTGGGCCTCCTCTGGACGTGCCTAGAACGAGAAAATGCATTCATCTTAAAAATATGCAGATAACTGAGTGAAGAATAAGAGAGCAGGAGAAAAGAGGAAACCTGATCCAAGCCTTAAAGGAATAGTACACCCAAAACATGATTAGCCTTCATTTTCTACTCACCCCCATGCTGAACAACACTCTGGAGTACTTTTT